>NC_068358.1:143555560-143855560 GCF_020536995.1 Dreissena polymorpha | reverse complement strand
AGCATTCAAAGATTTGTTTAAGTGGGCGCTTGTTTCAAAAAAGAAAAACTCTTCTAACAGAGCAATGACATCGGTGTCACAAATAATAGTAAAGTGTGTACGGAGACTATCGTGCTAAACGACATAGATTCCCAATGAAATCTAATATTTGATTTAATAATTAACACAACGCGCTTTGGATCATGAGTCCATATCTTGTTAAATGCTACAAAAAGATATCCAACTGGTGCGCAAGTTCTTAAATTATTTTGAACGATACGTTTCATCTTAAAATTCAACCACACCTCTTAAATAAAAGTAACAAGCATGTTACCATGCGCGAAATAACTGTACTATTTGTCAATGTTATTATTTAATGTGATTATACATTTAGTGTTTAGTATCTAGGTTAATATGTCGTGGTGTTGATTACGTGCTGAACGAAGATTTATAAGAATGTTGAATAATGCTTAAAGGGTCTAGAGCCACAACATTATAATAAAACAGAAGATACTGTAGCACAGAAATGGATTCGCCATCGGATGGATCATTTATTGGACGTGAGACGAACATAATCCGATTGCTATTTTTCTCGCTTTGTATGCAGCATGTTAAGGTTGACCTACATAAAGACGAATTTGCGAACAGTCAGAAAGCTTTCACGACCTCAAAGACGTCATCAACTATACATTTGTACTGCTTTTGTAATAAATAATAATTCCCTACTTGATTGGGATCTGCTTCTTTTACGCAAATGATCCTTTGTGTATGCAAAAAAAGGACCAAAATAACAATTTGTATATTACATTATTGCAAGCAGTAATTGAGTGTAAATATAAAATGTACTTTAAACCTTCGCCACTGTGAAAACCATATTAAATTTGTGAATTTTATACACTGCTTTTGTACCTTGTTATGTCTGTGAGTTTTAGGATTGTCGAATGCCGAGTACATTGAAAGAGCATATACAGGTTTTTGATTCCCGCTATAGCAGGCTATGTAAGAATAAAAAAATTCATCAATGTACATACTGTTCAACAATCATTTGTTCTATTTTGTATATCTTTTTAAAAGATAGGAGATTTGCGAGGCTCGGATGTGAGTTTTTGTCAAAGTCTAAATCTAGACTTATTTACATCCTTAATCGATAACATGTGACGCCAAAATGGTGTAAGAATACTGAACAAGTTTACTCTAAAAATAATAGATTGTAATATAATAAATATAAATGAATACCACTGTTTAAACACGCGTGTCAGAGTATATGAAATTAAAATTGATATAACGGGTATATTTATAAGGACATTTTGCATAATCTGTTCTTAGATCTTTTTGTACCAATCGGTTTTATGATTATACAAAAAATAAATAGAACGGATTATTTTGTGTTATGCTCTACATTGTGACATATCATATTGCTTTCTTTTGTTAATGTGCCAATCTGCTTCCGTGTAACAATATATTAAATACGAAGATCAATTGTATAGTATAAGTAAGGCAAAATATCATGTACATCCTTCATGTGTGCAGACATACACTTTAAGCGAATTCATAACTAAGTGTATAAATTTTAACACCTGCTCGCGATTATCAATACCTTTATATCAATTAACAAACGTATTTAATCATGTTTGTAAAATGCTAAGATGTATTTAATCAATGTTGTTGAGGTATAGATCACGTGATGATAGTGATCGACACGTTGAATAAAATTTGATTATGTTATTGTGCAAATTTAATATATTTTAATTCGTTATGATAAAAGGATGTATAAATTCTGTAAAAAAACAACGTCAGGGAATGTAAGTGTATGAGATAATATTAAGTGTACATCTGCCATTAAATGAAATGTGTTTGAAAGAACGATAGCTTTCCTGTTCAATTTACCGGAGCACTAAAACAAATCAAACGATTTGATACGCAAATGGTGTTGCATAATATCCCACGTCAACGATTGTTTTTGTTTCCTTACAACAATACACGTTTCGTTTAAGAATATGGAACACATCGGGTGCCAACATCGTATCGTACAGTTTTGATCCATATAACTTAATCTTTCAAAAACACATGCTGGCGACGCAACCATGCTCTTTTTGTTATTCTTTTCTGTGGGAACCAATTTAGCGAGTACCATGTGGGAACTTATATTCACCATGGAATTCAAACATGCAGTGTTTACCATACTTATGGATCATTTCGCAGATTGACATCGGAATGGGTTGGTAACATTTCAACTACATTTATTGAGCACGAAAACGTAGAATTGGGCTGCATAATGATGAACACTGTTTATATAATCAATTATGTAGATTTTTTTTATTTATATTACATTTATATTACATATTCTTCTATTTATTCGTCACGTCAAAAATGTGTCTGTCTGAGACGCGACTAGCCGTAAAGCTGGGTTCCCACTGCCGATCAGATCAACTCGATCAGGGCCCGACCAAGCGGTCGGGTACTGGTCTGGTTCGGTCGGCATGAGTGGTCGAGGGCGTTCGGGTAGGTCGGCATTGGTCGGGCTTCCTACCCGATAATTTTTGACATGTCACAAAATATCGAGTAGCTGTCGAGTAGAAATGGTTCGTGAAGCGCTCGGTAAGTGGTCGTGTATTAGTCGAGTAGAAGATCGAGTTGATCGTGAAGCAATCGTGTGGCGATCGGATTGACATCTTTTATGGCTCAGTCACAAATAACCCGGTCGCCGGCCGATGTGTCCGATCTCCAGGCATCGGGAAGACTGGACACGTCGGAGCCGTCCGCCGTCCGATGAGTGACAAAGTTTAAAACCTCAGTCACAAATAGACATAATGTTCAAAATTAATGTCCTAAAGCAAATGGCTTCATTAACATATCATAATAGTCAAAATTCTATGAGTTCTAACACCAACACCTAAATATAAAAATGATTCTTATGATCAAATAAAAGATGTGGATGATTTTCATAGATCACTTAGGCTTAAAGAGTTTTTTAATAATAGTGATCATAATAATACAAACAATTCTATTGTAAAAAATCAAACGTCCTTTTATCCACCTAAACATAGAAATAATTCACTAGACCATTATATAAATGTTACTCGAACACTTTGCCTTCAACATTCTCAAATGGAAAATGACACTAAACATAACATATCATTAAAAGAAAGAAAAGCTATAGATTTATTAGAAGAAGACAAATCCATAACTATTAAAGAAGCAGATAAGGGTGGCGGAATTGTTATAATGAATACAGACTTTTAAAGAAGAAAATTATTAGCAATATTAAATGACGTTGAATATTATAAACAAATCCCTGATAATGGTAGTCAAATAACACTTTCAAAAATACGCAATTTACTAAAGGAAAATAATAAACTAACTAAACAGGAAAATGATTTCTTAGTAAAATTCGAATGGAAAACAAGTCTATTTTATGGTCTTCCAAAAATTCATAAAAGTAAAATCATTCAGGATGCAATTAAACATAGCAATTCAGAATATATAGAGTTAATGGATCCAGACGATTTAAACTTTCGCCCAATAGTCGCTGGAACTAACTGTGAAACAAGTCGTTTAAGTTCTTTATTGGATATCTTGTTAAAACCGTTTGTAAAATATGTCAATAGCAATATAACAAATAACATAGATTTCCTAAAACATATACCTTCACAAGTTCCAGAGTCAAGTACATTAGTATCATTTGATGTAATTGATTTATATTCTAATATACCGCATACTCTTGGTTTAGAAGCTAGTGATTATTGGCTTCAAAAATATCCAGATTCGGTTAATGAAAGGTTTTCGCAACGGTTTATAAAAGAAGGCATAAAATAATACTTGAAAATAATAACTTCAATTTTGATGATAAGTACTACAACCAATCTAAAGGGACTGCAATGGGTACTAAATTCGCGCCAACATACGCTACATTGGTAGTGGGATTTTAAGAACAAAAACTATATGCAAGAATTGGATCAATTTATAATGATGAATTTCTTTCTTTTATAAAAACATTTTGGAAAAGATTTCTAGACGATTGCTTATTTTCTGGACAAAATTTCCCCATGAACTTCAAAACTTTTATACTATTTTAAACAACTTACATTCGGATATCAAGTTTACAATGCAAACAAGCACACTCGAGTTACCATTTCTTGATATATTGATTATAAAAAACAATACTGAAATTAATACTGATATATATTACAAAGAAACTGATTCTAAACAATATCTTAATTTTACCTCGTGTCATAATAAACACACAAAGATAAATATTCCTTTCACTTTAGCGAAACGGATCTGCACCATAGTTTCGAATGATAAACTTAAACTAAAACGTTTAAATGAACTTAAGCATTCCCTTATTCAAAGAAAATATCCACAATCTATTATAAATACAGGTATTAAAAAAGCACTTTCCATCCCTAAACATGAATTACTTTCAAAATCAACACAAAAACACAAGAGTAATATGATTCCATTTATTTCAACACAAAATCCAAAAAATAAAGAACTGTTTGGCGTATTAAAAAACAACATTGACATTTTACAAATAAACCCGGTTATGAATAAAATAATTTCAAATCAGAAGATAATAAAATGTAAGCGACAACCACCTAATTTAAAACGTCTGTTAACCAAATCTTACTTTTCATCTCAAGAACCAAGAGTATCCAAATGTAATGACCCTAGATGCGCCCTGTGTGGTTATATTATTGAAGGGAATTCTTTTGATTTTAATGGCAAAATGTTCAAAATAAAAACTAATATGTCATGTGATATACAAAATGTGATTTATGTATTAGTATGCAATGGATGCAAACAATATCATATAGGCCAAACTGGCGATAAACTTAGAAATAGGCGATCTGTCCATGAACAAAAAATGCGAGACCCCTCAACAAGACAGATGCCTTTAAGTAAACATTTAGATGAATGTTCACATAATGAACCAAAATTTAAAATATGTCCATTTTATAAGCTATTTTCGAACAATATTTCAGCTAGGTTAGCAAAAGAACAACATTTTATACATGTTTTTAAACCCAAATTAAATTTCATTTAGTATTTATTGACGTTATAACGTCATAATTGATATGACGTTATCTCCATGACATTTTGACGTTGTAATATATTGTATTATGCCCTGATGAGCTATGCGAAACGCGTTGGCTAAATCAATATATATTTAAAATCCCAGACACTTGTTTTTACTTTTATTATATAATATTCACAATCTGGATTATTACATTTTACTTATATAACTATATATATATATATATATATATATATATATATATATATATATATATATATATATATATATATTTATTTATTTATTTATATATATATATATATATATATATATATATATATATATATATATATATATATATATATATATATATTTATTTATTTATATAGGTACTCTGTAGAAGCATGTATTAATTTCGAAAATATAGGGATAAACAATTATGCGAGTGTATGTTAGTATCAATATGCAGCAACTATCTTACAATAAATCAAAGATGTCTTTCTATATCGGGTATTATAAAGATGAAATTGGATATTATATATCAGATGAAATACCTTGCTAGTTTACTCCTTGCATTCAATGCGTGTGTTGGATTGTTCAAATAGTATTAATTCACTTTTAGTAATGTACCCAGTGTAAATGAAGCAAATACCGCGTTAAGCTTTATATTGGTAGCATTTTTATTACCGCGATGAAGATACGTGTTTCAATAAATATATATACTTGAGTTCAAATATTATTTTAGTTTTTTTTATTCCCTATCTTATAACATTTGAAAATGTAAGTATTCTTAATAATTATTTTATACTGTTTTACTTACGTGGCCTTATTTGGGTTATCAGCAGTATTATAACTTTTTGTTTTGGATGATGCTCAGTGATAATTTCTACTTAAGATAAATGTTTATATTTTTAATGCAAAAGTCGAAAGTATGTCACACATAATGTGTAATTGTTGCAAAAAAAAAACAATTTATCACCTGCGAAAAATGACGTCATTGTTTACCAGTATGCTCTAATATTAACATAACAAGGGTAAATTGACCCGCGTCATACATACATTTAGGACTTAAGATATGCCCCTTCCGACTTATACACGCTTAAGGAGTCATAATGTCCGGAAATGATCCAGGGTAGCCACTGATGAGAATTATCGAATGCGCAGGCTGGTCGCCGCATTAGGCATATTGCTTATTGCTTGGATGACGCTACTAAATTACAAACGACTGGTGGAAGGGTGTAATGTCAAATGTCATTTTATCAAGACAAATCGTATCCCCAAACATTGCCGTAATTCATTAGGCACAAGCGATATGATTTCTAACAAGTATTAACTGTAATTTATTATTGTGGGGATTACGTAGCGTACATAATTAAATCAACAATGTATATCCGCATATATTTCTAAAGTTAGTATGGCAAGCCTTACCCTGTAATGTTTACCAATATTATTAAGGTCATAAAACATGTGAACATTGCTTAAAACAAAAAGTCAATATTTTGCAACAAAATGCTTGAAGGATACTAAACTAAACCATGTTCACTTTTAATATAATGTTCTTAATAATAAAATGCAACATGAGAAAATTATTAGGATTATTTTTCTTGTCTGGACTTTTCTTGAGATGACTGGTTGTGCATTTTTTGGTATTGTGAGCGGTTGCTAGCCTGTGTCTTATTAAAATTAATCCAATGGAAAATCAACATTTCTTAAAATATGAGTTTAAATACATTTTACAAGCACACAGGCAATATTAAATTACCATTACTTGATCATCAATAGAGCATCTAATTTCATACTGTGGTCGTTCTTTGTTTATTTATCATTTCTGTAATAGAAATCTACAGTGATATAAACTAAAAATGGTGTGCATGATGACGTATCATATATATTTGTTATATATATATATATATATATATATATATATATATATATATATATATATATATATATATATATATTTATTTATTTATTTATTTATTTATATATGATGAGATATGATATGATACAAAATGCAAAATGTCAAAATGCATATATATATTGTATGTATAAAAACTACAAACAAATATAGTATATTCAATTCTATAAGTATCAACAAATAGTGACGGACGTTTTTGGAACCATATATCTGAAATATCATAAAGTAATTTGGTATAGAACTAACCACTGTAAATTAACTAGGAAAGCATTAGAAGGAGCTAGTGTATGCATTGTGTGACAAGTGAATGGCTGTGATAATGAACAAACAAAATTGGATTGGTTAATACTTAAGGGCCTAAATGACAAATTTTTATAAATACAACCTTTAAGAAATTTAATATGTATCGAGAAGATTGTGCTAGCGTCTTTGTGTACTTGAATTTATCAGAAAGGATAAAGAAAGGTCTTCATGGCGAGGCTTGCACCATACTTATACGATTTAACACTCTTAAGTCGATGTTCTTTTTCGGTAAATTATTTATTTAAAAAACTTTTATTTTAAAACATCGCATCATTCAAGTAAATTCTAACTTATTAGAGAAATTTACAATTAAATCTCGACGCTATCATTCGAGCCATATACCCCAACACATTGCATTATAATAATCCATCATAAGCACACACATTAGTAATATCTTAGTGTATCAGCATTTCAAAAGAAACTTGTGCCATTGAACTGAAAGATGCAATAAGCGATTAGGTCAACGCGATTGTCTATTGACATTTAAGAGCAAATGGTTGAGGATTTTAACAAGCCTTTACTGCATTTGAGCTTTTACCAATAATGAAAAGCCAAAACAGTAGTCCGCCATGCAGTAATGTGGTAGCTGTATAAATGCATGAAAATCACAAGTTCTTCCGACACTCATAGTTTTCTTATTTAGAATCATTTAGTTGTAGGATAAAAACAATCTTAGCACATGTCACATATATTGTGTACATGTGCGACAGCTGCTTGTGCAAAATAAGACATGAATCGATTATTTTGGAAATACAAAAAACGCGGTATATTAAACACTCGAAATTGCTGTCATATTCGGTGATCATCGCAAATATAAACATCCCGATTTGTAGGCCCGATATGTTAAAATTATTTAAAAAAATAACTCACATCCCCCCTGGTAACAATAAAAACAACAAACATACACAAATAAATACAATCAAATATCATCGATGTCTTCTTGTTTTTATAAATAGTTGTATAATGAAGAATTGATTTTGAATAATGGCATGTTATTTAATATTTCGGCGTGATATCGCAGGCAATAACATGTTCTGAAATTCTGATCTTATAGATCAGATAAATACTGTTAAAACATTTAATGGTGTCCAATTTTAGAAATTCTGCATCTGCACAATCACTCATATAATCACCGATATGCTGCATTTTTCAACTTAATGGCATCTAAAAGCAATAGCTGTATATATTATCTGCCATCAAGATTTATTATCTTCTCTTTAGTGTTTTTTTTTTTTTATTTAAAACAAATATTATTCACGTATTTACAGTTTATCATGTGTGAGATAACAACGTAGTAATTTACAAGATTATAGGGGTGGTAAATGTTGATCGAATGCAACGAAACAGCGACCCCTGTATAGTTGCACCAAGGTAACATCCATTTTTTGTGAGTATTTACAGCATTATGTTCCCAAAATAAAATATGTTCATATACCCTGCGATTTTATAGAAATTTCACGGACAATGCACTTTTCACAATTTAAATGGTGTCTTCTAATGGGAACTTGGTATATTTCATCAACATTATACGACCTATTTTCAAGGAATGCATTATACTTAAATAATGTATACCTGTCATCAATATAAAAATCAAAATTCCCTCGAAAGGATTTTTTTTGTAAAGATTGAAATAAGATATAATTATGAATACCAAAACTCAACCGACAGTGAAATTTAGCTAATAAAAAGTCTAATACCTGCTGAAAAGGCGCGCAAGTTAAAATTATACGAGGGTAGCATACGTTATTTGATTTTTTTTTATTTCATATATGGCGCTGCATAAAAGTCAAAAGAGTCATATCTTTTGTGAAACGATACGTTCATACTTTTCGAATGATTTCTTATAAATTGTAACTTGCATCGTTTCGATTGTTGTATCATTTCTAGTGAATTATACAAGTAGCACTGACTTCAATATAGGTAGCTCAATATTAAGAAACTTAGTGTCATTTCTCCCAACGCGTAAACTAATTGTCAGTTTATATTACAGACAATTGCCTTAGACTTCTCTCCTTGTTTGAATATTTCGTTCTTAAGCATGTACTCGACGTGGCCAAAGAAGTGTTAATAAATATATATTTACCGCCATTTTATTTGTGTGGTTTTTCACATTCAAATAGGTAAAACCGTAAGAAGAAAATTGCTGTATGCCATTCGCCTCACGTATCGCATACATAAGCATGCATCCGGCATTATTTAAAGGTAACATTTTGCATATGACTTACATAATGCATGTTTCTAACCAAACGATATAAGGCCATATCAAATAAACACTAAATCTATTTGAATAATCCAATGGTCAGAACGTTAAGTATTAATGTTTTCAAAACCTCTATTCCTGTATTCCCAACATTGAAAGGAATACCATTAGAGTACCATATTTTGGAAATCATTTACAGTGTACATGTAGGTCGAAAGTGATTCACACAGATGTAAAAACTAGGCGTACACCGAGATAGTTGATTTATTACAGATAGTATAAAATATTTGTGAAAAGTACTCGTAGTTTCAAATAGGACCCGCCAAGATTGTTATTTAGTGGTAAATAATCGTCTTATTTTTTCAACAAGGTGTTCAGTTATGTTGGCTAAGTAAAACCTCAAATTTTTCTATTGAATGTTCAACTTAAATATTTGGATTTAGTATAATTTCCTCTATAACGAATATTTAAGGTTTGTTGCATTTCAAACAGAATGTGTCCAGTTAGACACCGTCCGTGTTGGTCATGATTCATATGATAGCTCCATGTTTTGCCTGTTATAACCGTAGTTTCACTTTTTAGACACCGACAGTGTTATGGCTCATTAATCATAGGTATATGTGTTGCCTTTAATTCTCCTAGTTTCACTTTTGAGGCACCGTCTGTGATATGGATCATTAATCAAAGCTGCGTGTTTAGCCTGACATAACAGTATTTTTAGAGATTTGTAAGAGTCGAAATAAACAATAGATAAAATATTTGAGCGAATATTATAATATGTGAACAATGTAAACATCCAGGCGGGTTGTGTCTGTATGGTAGGTGTCCTTTTGCTATTAATCATATAAAATGCTATCCTTGACGAATGGCGTATACATAATACATGTCATACTGGGGCCACTATTCACCATCTTGCTAATATATCGGATACATTTGAGCTTTTTTTATGAGAAAACTGGGCTTAATGCATGTGCGCAAAGTGTTATCCCAGATTAGACTGTGCAGTCCGCACAGGCTAATCAGGGACGACACTTTCCGCCTAAACTTGATTTTCGGTAAGAAGGGACTTCATTGAAACCAAAAATACCATAAAAGCGGAAAGAATCGTCTCTGATTAGCCTGTGCAGACTGCAGACACTGAGAACGCGGCTCAATTATATATATAAATTTTACCGAAAGTAATAATTTCTTTAAGTTATTTACTTAATACGTCCTTTTGGTTTAACCTAAGGTACGATTCGCCCTAACACACGGTGTGTAAAAATAGTTGTGTTTGTTGTTTAATAATGTTTTCAGTTGACATGTTTAGTCAGAAACATTACTAGATCTAGTAAATTTGCGTTGGAAAGTGCTAGCAATCTAATTGGCTGAACATTATAACCGGTAAATCGTGTAGGTAGTATGTAGTATAATATATATTATTTAATTAAGAAGATCGTTTATTTAAAAAAAAGCTTAATGTACTTAGTTTGTTCTACCACTGTCGAAACAGTTGTCACAAAATATCTGTATCGATTGTATGCCGTTATTGTGTATCCGTGTGTCAAAACATGTCCAAACGGTAGTTGTCAATGATTTAAGAATTGTGTTGTTTATGCAGCTTATCTTCTTATTTCAAAAGACGTCTGGCCATGCTGAAAATTGAAGTTAATGGCGCAAATAAACAATAAACATAGTGTGTGATACCTCAATGGTTCCTAGAGATTCAATAAATACTCGTCCGACATAAACACAATCTGACATGCAATAAAAAAAAACACATTCAGTTATGTAAACACATCCAAGAAATCTATTGTCAAGTGAAAATGTATTTTCATCTGTTTAAGCATATGATTCACCCAAACAATGATTAAAAATGCTAACACTTATTTAATTATTAATATTAACTAGAAAGTAACTTCCAACGATATATGGACAGTATTTGTTATTTGCGGTATAATGATTAAAAGCTGGACAATAACATGCATTGAAGAACATATATAGATATGTTTTAAGAACGTTGGTTGACATTTTACAAACAAAAGTATGCGTCATGCTAATTGGATGTTATTCGGCAAATATCAATTATACAGTCATATGATGCATCAACAGAATTAAGCAAAATTATGACAAAAACAAATTACGTCCTCTGGAACTCGCCCATTGTACAAGCTAAACAAAGTTGTGCACGATAATACTTGTGATTTACTTATTTGTATTATTTTCATTAAAGAAATGTATGTTGTGTGCTTGAGATGAAATAGTATTTTAAACTCAAACTTATTATTGCTGGTACGTTGATTGAGTTAATTTTCATGTAAAAACTACTTATTCACATTCATCTCGTGTCAACTGCTTACATCGGGGGTACTGATACACCAAGTCAGCTAAAGATTTGAGCAACACATATAAAACGTGTTAGCTCGATATAAATGTGGCACATTTATACCGTGTCAGCTCAGTACTTTATCCGCACATGTTCATCATGTCATCTTGTTATATTATTGGAACATTTTTTTACCATTGCGGCGCTTTATATCATCGACACATTGACACCGCGTCAGCTCATTATATCAGCAGTTTTAAGCCGTACATTTACACTGAAATCACGTATAATAACAGCAACTCATTTACACCGTGTCAGCTCGAGTTCATTATAACTGTGACACGTGTACATTGCGTCAGCTCATTATATCGTCAGCATATTTACATCCTGTCAATTCATGATGGCAGCACCTTTTACACCGATTCAGCTAAATATATCGGTGGATGAATTAATTACAGAAGAAATTAGTACAAGTCATAGACAGTTTTCTTAATTCTGACACATTCATCCTATGACTAAGCATTTTTATATTTTGTAACTGTGTAATATCTACAATTTGTGTCTGCTATTTTATGTTAACATGTATATTTTTACTTTATAAATATTGCTAAAACCACACGTGAGAGAAGACGTATCTTATTGAATTAAAAGAAAGAAAGAAATGAATTCAACAGCAATATCCATTGTGTCATGTTATTAATATTTATAATGGCAGAAATAAATTGTCACCAGACAAGCATATGCTCATGATTGTCGTTATAACCAATTTGTGCTTATGTTTCATAAAAAAGAATGCCATAGGATTTTTTTTTACTCACAAAAGGAAATCATTTATAATGACAATAAAAAAATAAATACAATAATAATTATTATTAGTAGTATTATTATTATTAATTTTACTATTATTATTATTATTATTATCATTATTATTATTATTATTATTATTACTATTATTATTATTATTATAATTATTATAGGTTATAAATTTTAACAGATTATTTTTAATTTAGCATGCCGAAGAAACATTTAAGATCAATTCAGTTTTAAGGCCGAATTTGATTGCTTCATAATTTATGTTTTACATTATTAGTTAAATTAATATTTTTTCTTAGATTTTGTACTTAAGGTCACCGGTAATGGGGAGACCTATTTATTCAAAATGGTTTGAATTGCAAGTTTAAATGCAAATACACGGATTAAATAGTTTGTGTTTGCAAATGTTGCGCAACCATGTGTATTTTCATTATTTCGTTTGTATTAAAGAAGCGGTACCTGCTTTTATTGCATATAATGCGATTTTGTGCTTTTCCATTGTTTAACATGTTAAGAATAACACAATGAAGAAACTATCTGATACCTGATATTATGATGATAAAACATACTGAAGCACTTCAGCTGATAAAACGCACTGGTGTGTACTATATGCCATCGTTAATATCAGGTGAATATTTAAATGAACGATACTCATGCTTTATTTTACTTTGGTAAGAAAAACGCGGAGCAAAACGTCTAATAGCGTATTAAATAGCATACATGTAAAAACAATTATTTACACGATGTCACAAGATAAATATTTAAAACAATAGTTTTTCGTAAATCCTGTAACACATTACAATTACAAAATATAACAGTCTAGGTCGATATAAAACGTTTCGGTGCGTGGCAATTTATTTAAGCATTCATTATAATAAACGACACACCAACAGGCAATTACACATGACATAACACACATCTATATATTTAAGGCATACGGCATACCTATAATGAACCGATTTTGATATTGGTAACTTCCTTTGATGGAGACGACACTACATTGTGAAAAAGATGTATGAGTGAAATATCAAAACTCGAAATGCAGAGAATAACATAATTACAGTGACAAAAAAAAATTTAAACCTTCTTTTGCAACTCTTTTTGTTCGAACAAACATATTCTATATTATATATAGTGTATTTATAGTATGATATCTTGTAGCTCGCCTCGAAAATGCAGTACCACTACTCATTACTTTATGTATGGTTTCAAAACTCGAGAGCATTTATAAAGGCCTTAGGCTTTCGATGCAATCGAGTTTAAAGATATTGCAAACAATTTAGACATAGTTTCGTGCTTCGATGGCAGCATATCTTATGTTCATCTTACTGCCATTTTGCGAAAGTGATGTTAATATGGGACCTTGTCGCTACCACATTTTATTTATCAGCGCTATTCTTATGCTAATGATCATTGGCATATTACACAGAGGATGTTTATACTTATTAATTTCAATCCATTATCGTCATTCCTTTCAAAAACAATCGCATCTAAACAAATCGTTTATGCAATAGGTACGCACAATCAGACATAAAAAAAATAAAATTTAGCGATCAAATGATTGGCTAATTCAAGCATACAGAAGACGAATATTTTATGAAAAGTTTCCGAAATCCTGATTCAATCTTAGCAGACGAAGATACTGAGTATGGCATATTGCTATCTGTTGTCCCCAAAAATGATAAACAGTCGTGCCAGACCCACTAGATTCAGAGTCTACTAGCACATGAGTGACCAACCTACTAGTTTCAAGGTTCTAAGTACACTGAAGAGTTGGGCGACATACAATAGAAATTCAATTCATTTATATAGAATATGAATTTTCGGCCTTACCAATCGAAGTTCAAGAATGGCCCCTAAACATCAGATCTCATTATAGCTTTTGCCTTATTTGGAGCATCCCTGCTCACTTTGGAATACCCTGTCTGTGTTAATTCTAACAACAACAGAGACAAAAGCAGAGGTGCCAGCTGGGTGAAACTGTCATTTTAATAAAAAAAAAGTATGGTTCTAGCAGACAGGGAAAATCAACACAATACGCTCATTTATATGTCCACGCATGGCAGGTGGTTCCTGCAAGTCTTAGTCTCTCACACCGCCGTCTTTATACTCCGTGTCACAGTTATTGCATAATTTAAAGTTACTGCGAAAGGACCTTGACAATTATCGCATAGAAACAGTTACTGCGTAACCTCTTTCCTACACTGGGTTATAACAACGACATATTTTCTATCATAACATTGTTTGTATTTGTAACGTAGTACTCCTAAACATTGGAGTATCGATGCAGACAAAATAACTTATATGTATAGCATTGAAAACAAATATTTATAGTGAAGTTGTCTTTTAGTTTCTTTCTTATATATCTGGATAAAGCATCTGTTTCTTTGTAATATTGTGGGAATAGTATAATAGTTTATCTAATAGCTGCAGTGTTATAATTATAAAAAAAAACACTCTCAGCAAGAACATATCGTGCACCAAGAACCAGATCGTGTAACAGAGCGATGTGCAATAAACCGTGTGTAAATCTGCGCGTTATAAGTGTATTAAAATAAGGAATCCCATATGGGTTAAATCACTTATTTTGTGAACAAAACGATTTCATCTCTTGTAATGTTAGGTCCACATTTTTACAGAATAACACACAATTTTCACACGGTTTTGCTGACAAACTTTTACATAGTCCCCAACCAAATACCGCCCATATCACTCAACTTAGAAATAATGTGGACTATTATATAAAATGTGAATTAAGCACTCATACCTGTTGCGTCTTATCGAACCAACCTATGAACCGAATACGTATTTTGTAATCGTAGTCAAACAATAGAGATGCCAAATTAAATATGAGGTTGCTTTAAAAACGAAACAATAGCTTTCTTCACTTAATGATCGATAAATTACCGGTGAACATATAGTCTCAGTAAATGTCGTGCACAGAAAGTTCACACTCCAAGATGTAATTATTAAGCCCCGTTGTTATGAAAGGTGTACGTGTTAGAGCTTCAGTTCTGTTATTTGGTGGTAGAGTAATGCAAATGTAGCAAAGCAGATGGATAATGACTATCTGGCATAGTCGAGGAAAAAAAACATAGTAATTTTGTGTAATTTGAACTAATTATTTTACGGAATGCTGTATATTGAGTCATCTTCTTGTGTAAAACGCACTTCTCAATGTTGAACGCTTGAATATGTCCACAGGAGACCCAACTTACAAATAAGAACATTTTTTCACGATGAAATGGCCCAACGGAATTATGCCATATCATGTGAATCTCACCTAAGATTATTTTTCTAAAATAGCATCCATTGTGGATAGATGCATGATATTTACAGACACAGAAAAGGCGGCAAGATTGCACGCTTGTCAGATACCGGACCAAAACCTAAATTCCATACATAAGACATGTTTTTTTCGTACGAATGTTGTATCTCACATGCAATACATAATGTTAAGGTGAACATTCACGTCCTTGTATGCTCAGAAAATATCAACACAATTTCACGATTATGAAGTAATAAATTATTTATTGTTATGTTAACTTATTGTAAATAAAGCAAGCATTTGCTTTTTCTGACATACCATATAGGTCAGTATGCAAACGGAAAAGAAACATAAATATAATGACAACTTCTCCATCACCCACTGCGATGTTATTGAATCATATTTGCTAATAAAGTTGCAGAAGATTATGCAACAATTGTGTCAGTCTAAGTGAGCACATGCATGATACATGAGGTCGGCACACCATGCAAAACAGACTAATAAGCTTAACCGTTGAGTACGTTATGCATATGTCGACTAAATAAATTAAATTAAATAACCTTTGACGATAAATATAATATTGTCTGGTTGTAGCATATATTTCACAAACATATATGTTACGATATATACATTTATGTGCATTGTGTTTATTGAATGAACAATTTATGAAGATGATATATTGGGATATATGTGTATGTTTTGGTATAAAATACGTAACGCTTTGCAGAAGTATTTTCAATGGAATACATTGAGTAAATCTTTGATGGCGGTTTGTAAACGAAGCAAGAATATTTAATTTCTATTATATGTGGTTTAAGTAACCTCAAAATATGTTAACACGTATACAAATCGTGAACATTACATATCTATTGTTAATTGATCATTCACATTGATTTAGCTGATTCCATAAAGTGTGGTTCTTAGCATGTACATTTAAAGTATTTCCATTTGTGTACACGATGCAGATAAAACCTAGTGTCCAAAGCAACAAAATGTAGTCTGAAATATTGTTTTGAAAAGTATCAAAAGCGGTAAAACTAGATGTAAAATACTAAATACTATGATTGATTACAAAAGGTATTAATGTGTCTTAAGGTTTACTAAAATGTAGATAATAAATTTCAAATCAATGTGTAATCCTTTAGACACAAATTTTCACATTCCGAGGCGCGATTTAAAAGAATTATGTGGTATTCTTAATATGGGCAACTGATTTTCATGAAGAAAGTACAATCTGTCTTGGAATTCGATTTTGAGTCGGTCTGATAAATTATTACTTTCTAAACTAATTTTCATTAATTTTGTAGCAAGTGATTTGATTAAATTTGTAGAAAACATCACTAAGGCCTTCCAAAACGTAGACATATTTGGAATGTATTTTATGACTGATTTAATGAATATTTATTGTTTTTCCTGATTTATTCAAACAAAATGGCAACGGATGTGATATGGTACATTCATCATCGCGCTCTGTTTGCCTGTAATTGCGAGCATGATTTATATTCGTTTGTAATTAAAGTATTCAATCTCACGTACGTGTGGGCCTAGAGAAGTATTATAATTAATATAATCCAAGAAACGTTATCGAATTCAGGCAATTTTCATTCCATCATTACTCGAGTTATAGAAAATTCAGTAGTATATATTTTTACAAACTATTAATATATTATGTGGACAACTTCGAAGACTAATTTGAAGACTATTTGTGCTCGTATGAACCGTTCAGATGCGTGCCACGGAGACTGCTAAGCTTATAATCATATTGTTCACTCGAAATCATTACAATTTGATCACATTTGGCCATCTGATTACATTTAATATATATGCGACACACATGTGAGCTAAGCGTGTACTTAAGACACACACAATTTCAGTTCAGGTGCTTTGTGATAAAAAAACACTTAAAATATAGAAGTTGTTTTTTGTGCAAACAGTCTTCGCTTCCTCAACAGTACTTTATAGGCGGAATGTATCAAGTCAATCCGACAGACCTTGCAAATATACTTTAATCACAAAGACTAACGAAGTCTTGATGATACTATTAACAGTGTTCAATAATTACAGTTTATAAACACACACATTAAATATATACAATTTGCAAAATGCATATTTCAATTATGTACTCACGTTTGTTGATGAGCCACAAACACAAAGTTGGACAAACAAATATCTGCAATATTTGCTCCCAATTCAATATACTCTGTCAATGCATATGACCGACGAACACTTAAATTGTAAAGAAAACCAAGAGAAAATGTACAGCAAATCCATTTTAATTTCTGGCTGAACACAAATAATAACGATGGATGTAAAATAAAATAATGTCGTACATCCTTACTATGTATCGGCCATTGTACACCCAATATATGGTTTCTTCCTGAGATGCAGTAGAATAACATCGAGTGTGTAATTTCTCAAATATCGTAAACATGAAAGAATTTTGTAATATTTGTATTTACTTAATTTCATCATTTCACAACAAGTTGTTTTTTCTGTTGCTCGTGTGCTTATCAGACAATAGGGGTTATTTGATTGAATCAAATTAAAATTCCCTTCGATTGCTTTTAAAATTGAATTACTATATCAAGAGGTTAATTTGTATTTACACTTGTATTTAAGTAAATATTTGTGGGTTAAGTATGCGGTTCGACGCTAAATACTTCCAATCGTTTTGTGTGTTTTAAGCAGTTTCTGAAAAATTAAATTGTACTGTTAATATTGGTTTAATTTTTGTAATTGCCGTGTGGTCAATAGTGTACCTTGCCTTTTTAAGCGAGTATGTATGATTACTGTAACAATACTTAATATGTGTGCTCTTAATGAACTTCAGATATTGTGTCATTCAATGAAACTTATCTACGAACAGAATTGCACAAATACCAAAACAAACACGTAGTTTTGCATAACCAAAACTGTGTTGTATAAACAAATATGCAAAGACGTATAAGGATGCCGCACAGTGTATATTTTTAAATTGATCAATGTAAACAATTAAATTAAAGAGCGCCAGAATAAAACCAGAATAAAAATAAAGAAAGCAAAACAGTCATCCGCACCTGGGCTTAAACCACTGACCTTGGAGTAAAAGTCTAACGCTAAAACCACTCGACCATCTGTGATGATTATTTAACAGGTATTTTGTACTTATATAAATAATCCTCGTTATGTTTCAAATACAGTTTGAAATCCACAATGGTGTTAAAAGGATGTTTCTGCAGCCTCAATCATTTCCTTAATTTATGTCGTGTTGAATATATCATCTTTTAATGTGATGGCAACATTATTCAAATTAATTGATTAACGTATGTTAAATAATACTAAAATCGCATATACGGTTTAAGTAGATTTAACGTTAATTAAATTACACTGTCATAGATGAAAAAACTCTTTACAGGGTTTTCACAATACTTTATAATTTCAACTTACTTATGGTCAGATAAAATTTAACGAATACCGTGTTGTTCAACACAAGATCGATAAGGTTACAAAATGTATTGCAATTTAATCATTTTAAAGTAATTTGGGCCAATATTTAACACTATGCGAACACAAAGATTCAGGTGCTCAATGATATAAGTCAGGTCTATATGTGTTTGCTGAAAGCCGTTTTGACTTCAGGTGTCCAATATTGAATTGATGTGTTCGTAGTGCGAAGCTGAACCTGAGAACAATAAAATGTTTATGAGACTTGTTCAATCATTATAAATGAACCTCAGAAAGTGTTGTATGCAATTGTATAAGTGATGTGGTGCATTAAGAATGACATGTGTATTTCCTGTCAACGTTCGGTACAGCATGTTTGCCAGCCGGGATTACAAAGCATAACTCAAAAATTAATCATTTGCAGTCGGAGTCTCATCATTTCAGTGTTTTTGCCTCGGTATTGGAAAAAAAAAGATGAAATATGATAAACGTGTTTGCATTAAGAAATTATTACATTTTGTTTATAAGATAAACAAACAAATGTTTTATAAATATAATATAAACATATAATAATGATAATTAAACAAATTAGTAGGCAAACCGAACATTCCAAATATTCCTTTTTTAAATATTAAGTGTGCTTTTTATCAACAATACATGGTCTTATCTTTCCAACAATTTTTCTTAATATCTTGAGAAATATGCTAAAATGGTTAAAACACATCTATATTAAAAGGATACAAGTATTTGAAATGTAGTTAAATGTTAGTCGTAATGTAGTGGTTTTAACAGTTCTGAGAAAAGCTAATCATGAAGATAATAAATACAAAATAATAGATTTAACTATTAGTGACACAAAATACCAAAAAGATCCTTATTCACCAGTCAATACGAGAGCAAATACTCACATGCGCGTTGGATTGATTTCAACTTAATACAACATTTGCAGTTTCGAACTACCACATCACATTGAACGTAGACAGTGAGCACAGGAGCAAATTTAATGAACTTAAGCTGAAGGATAATTTGTGAAAAATAAATTTATACAAACCTTTGTCGATTGTGCTAATTACACTTTCTTCGCTTTCACTTATGATATCAATTTGTTTTAAAATAATGGTGCCCTCGTGTTTCTGAGCTGAGGAAAGTTAAAAACATGTACATTCACTTACTTTAAGAAACCAAAAGGAATGAAAGAAAGCTACAAGTATATGTACACGCCGTGTATCATATCTTGTAACATCTACAGTACATCTACTGATTGATACAAAACCTGTTTAGAAATATAAGTTGTATATGTTAAATATATTTGTGGATGTGCAAGGTATTTGTGTTTTATTTGTGTTTGATATTAATTTACTGTAACAATATATATATATATATATATATATATATATATATATATATATATATATATATATATATATATATATATATTCACACATAAGGCAAGTTACGGGGTCTCTGATTTAGAAATAGGTTATGGGGTTCCCACATAAAAAACCTGTATTTCCATACCCTTTTTTATCCGATATTAACACGAATTAAGGTATATAAGGGTACCTTATATATTGTTATTTATGAACACGCCATTTATTTAACGTCTTATACAAGGAAATATATAGCGAACTTATTTGCGAGGTATATACAATTTCAATTTCAGACGTGATTGTGGTTTTCGATTTAAGACCTTATTGTGAGATTTGATTGCATTACCTCCCCTACACCCCCCTCATAGTAATTAAAGGAGCCTAGAATGCGGGGTTGTATATAGACCCCGTTTTTTATATTGACCTCGTAAGTACAGTCTGAAAACTACCGAGACCGCGTAACTGGCACTATATATTGGTATATATATATATATATATATATATATATATATATATATATAGTTTGTTTGTTTAAATTAAAATATATTATAACATTTTATTTATTAATAGCGAATAATAAAATATTGGAATCTAAAATCTAAAATAAAGAACAGGCTGTCCTGTCAAGACGTGTTTGTATGTTACTTTAACCAAATCATTATATTTTCCATATGTAATAAAAAATGATCTTTGTTGAATTCTTATTATTAAAAAAAATCTGCTTCTTTTTAGTATGGTTATTTTGTTATAGACCTAATGCACTTACAAACGTTGTTGGACATTAACAATTTCAAACTACCAGTAACCCCGCAATCCAAATCGGCTGCCCTGCTCCGAAAGTGCCCATCTTCTATCGCCCAATATGTCATATAAATTGTATAAGACATTTACAAGTTTACTCAAGATCGTCTTCTCACCCACGCGAAATGATTTGTATCGTAGTATATTGAGACAAAAGTAAACTAGAAGACCACTGAAACCGCGCAATTGGTGTTTGATATTGCTTAATTAAATATAACAAACAACATTCAGTCTCTTAAGTTGAACTTTATAAGCATGTGTTGTGATTGTAAACATTCATTTAAAAATTGACATTCTTAATATAAAGGAAGGCCACACCATCGAATTGAACCGCAATAAATGAACTATAGAGTAAATAAAGTGAAGCATTAAACTTAAAATGAGTCTGTACGTTTAGCATTACTGTTGCATACACACAATTTCTCACTATGCTCGTCTGAATATAGCCGAAGATAGATTCAAAGTTTCACATTATATAAGAATGAAACGTCGGGCAATAACGATTTATTGAATGATATCAGAACCTGTGATCGTGTCTAAGTTTTTGTTGATAAAATATGTATTGTTGTTGAGATATCCTGTTAAATATTTAGACAGCAAGTAGGCATGCGTAACAAATATCGTAACAAAACATCACATATATTCCAACGGATATATGGTTCTCTCAAGAATTACGTCTATCACATATGATAAGTAAATGGCACGTATACACATAATAATATCTTTGCTCGATAAGAAATGCATAAATCACGATACATTCTAAATAATGTTAGCACAGGTCTTAGATAAAAGAACATGCACTGTTGTTTTGTAGTAAACTGTGTATTGATCAGCATACAATACATAGCAGAAAAGCATTAAAGCCTTCAGAATGTATTATTTCGTGATGTTTAATCTTGTTGCAAATACAATTTTATGTAAATTCAAAACCGGAAACTGTTAAATAAACAGTATGTAGAGATAGATAAATCAATGTTTTACCGTGGAACCAATAACTTAACTTGTATCCACATTTGCAGGGCTTAAATAATCATAACCAGTCATGACTTGTTTATAAGTTGCACGTGTTTATTTGTTTAATTCCATTTTCACGTACTTTGAATTTGCCTTATTCGGTATTTTACCGGAAATTAATGGTGAAATGATGTTAAAAAAGATATGTCAATTATGCTTTAAGGCTGGAATTTGCATCATCATAATAGGCAATTGATTTACAGAAAAATATTTTTGAACAACATGAATATATTATATTAAGCATTTTTAGTAACACATAAAATAAATTCATACTTATTCGCAAATAATCGGGTAGACACAAATTAACTCAGATTCCATCTGATATTGTAAAATAAGAATATCTCGAATGCTTTATAGTTAAGTAAATGTTGATTATGATATTTGATATTAAAATGAATGTATAAGGCTTCTATATTATAAGCGAAAAGTAAATATGTTGCATATTACATAATACACTAGCTATAATTTAGAGCAATAATATTCAAATACACACGCGACGTAAATAGTTCAGTCCAATACCAGTATGGATTCTTTAGAAAAAACATGTTGCTGTGATTTGCAAGAATGGTTTCATTATATAAATGCATGAGTCTGTTATTAAATATTAAACATTCAAAATGAAACAGTTGAGTTTGTTTATATGATTTATGTGAAAAAAGAAAGAAAATAATTACAACAAACAGTGTGTGCGGAACATTCGTTAATCAAAGAAGTCTTAAATTCCACCATACTTCATATATATGAGCGCATTTTTTTTAAACAAATCGCCAGTTGGAATCCTTAATACAAAATGTTGCTTACGTCCACAAAGCATATTCAGCTGGCAGCAACATCGATAATCGATTTCAACCCCTTTTAATATGAAGATCAAGTCAGTTTTGAATAAAGAGATCAGTTGCTGTTAATGTTGAGAACAGTAGTGTGAACGGACAGACGAACGGACGGCGAACGGAACGTAACAAAAACAGCGTCGACTCTCTCCATTTCTCCAACCCCCTCCCTACCCTCTATCACCGCCCACAAAAAGCATAAACAATTGTTTTGCATAAATTAGGAAAGAAAATTCAAAACTGTATATGCCAAATCTTAAACACTGTTAAATGTCCCGACTCTGAGAAGACCATAGCAAAATATCGTACATATATGTATTAAAATTGCATCAAAAATAATTAAATTATATCCGAACAAAAAAGAAACGTCTCGATGTATCCTAACACATTACGATTTCAAGATGTCACTGACCGTTGTTGTTTTTTAATCAATGTTAATAAATTATTGCAAACATTATTTAATTAGTAAATTTAATATATTCATGCAATTTATACCTTTACCAAGATGTGTTTGCGAAACACTATGTCCCCATACATTTGACCTTTGCCCTTGGAGGATGACCTTGACCTTTCACCACTCAAAATGTGCAGCTCCATGAGATACACATGCATGCCAAATATCAAGTTGATATCTTCAATTTTGCAAAAGTGTACATTAAATGAGCGATTTTGAACCATATATTTGACCTTTCAAATTGAAGAATGATCTTGATCTTTCACTACTCATAATGTGCAGCTCAGTCTGATACGCATGCATGCCAAATATGAAGTTTGGCGCAAACCAACAAAAAACAAATAAACCAACAAACACACCAACAGACAGGGCAAAAACAATATGTCCCCCACTATAGTGGTGGGGGACATAACAATTTAGAGTATACAAATCAAAGCTATTGGCGATCACACATACACAGCGTTCGTTTAACTACTTTTATAAAGAAATGCAAAAGCAATTGCAAATGCGTGCCAAACGACGACGCGAGTTTTTTTAAAGTTTGAAACGAACTGTGATAAAAATACGAAATCTTATATCGTTATCCCAAAGTTATACGATTAAAGGATGTAAAGATACCAGGATGCCACAACCCACGATTAGCTTTAAGTATTTGGAATAGAATGAAACTGTTGCGACTATTTTTCAATTATCGTTAATAATTCAAAATGAACGCCGCAAATAACGTGCATTGTTCAAGTGCTTTTCAAACCGTTGAAAACATTGTGTTGAATCTTAATTACTAATTTTTTCACAGCTTTATTTTAAAGGACAATGGGGTGAAATTGAAAGGGTAATGTCTTTGATGAATAACTCATTTCTGTGAGCTTTGATCAAAATATAAGTATCCACAGAGAATAACGTATTCGTTACCACAACTGTTATACAAAGTGAGTTGGATGGTGATGTAAACGTGAAATTTTGTCGTATTCAAATTAGAAACTCCTACTAGATGCTATAATAATTCAATACATCAACGAATCAAATCGACACAATACGTTGTGTTTACTTTTTTGATGTTGAGAATAGTGAAAGCTTGTAAAGCTTTAATTATTTATACGTTAATGCCAAGGAATTCCAGGAAACAGATTGTGAAAACGACCTGCGTTTGTGTCTTAAAGGAAGGAATGCTTTACAGACACTAGCGTCAACAATACTTTTTTTTATTTGGTGAGACTCGATTATATACGTGAACAATACCTTTGTGTAGATACCTGAGTGTGAAACATTTAGCCAGCTCATTAGAACATTTTGTAGCATTTTGTGTTTCATCAACGCGCCGTTTGTATTGTAATTATACAATACCACCTTGATCGCTCGAGTATTCCGCAATTTATCTCATCTGCGATTAATCTCTTTCTATTTGTGACTGTTCTTCTCATCGAGAATTTCTGTTAACGATGCTTATTTTTCAAAATGAATAAATGATATCATGTGCCTACATTTCTTATCGCCCTGCTGTTTCGTCGTGGCTTATGCAGATAATTTTTGACTAAGATTAATTTAGATGATTTGTCTGGGTAAATTTGATAGCAAAATAAATTCCGGAACATTCATAGTTTTGGCATTTCAAAATTACAACGATTGGTTAATGTATGCCAATGAGTGGTTCATATGTGCGTACATATTTCTGAACATTTTAATTAATTGGATCTCAACATCAGAATTTCGCTTAACCTGGAACTATGAAAAAATGCTTAAAATTAACGGCACATTAATATTAAAACGTAATATTGCTTGAAACTCATAGTCCCTTTAATTTTATCCCATTTTCATTGCGACATTGACGGTATAACACGTTGTGGAATATACTTGCTTGTATTCAACACTGTGGAATATACCTGTCGCGTGCACGGACTACTTTTTAAATGACGTCATGCGATATACGCTAAAATCAGGTCGATATTGTTTTATTTGGTTTATTGATCGAATTATAAGGTCACCCATTAAAATAAAATGTGCATATGTTGCAGAAAAATATATATATATGACATATTCACCAAAAGAAATGTTGAAATAAAATATAAAATTACACGATTTTTGTTTTGTATTTTTTTATTTATATTTACTTTACCACTGAATGATTTTTCATAAGAAACAAAGTCGACAAAACTTAAGCTTCAAAATTATACGACTTTCAACCTTTTAATCTAGTCATATGACATAATTTTTCGCCATCCGTATAATAAATCAGATGATTGATGGCGTCATAAAATGACATACTTATTGCGTCATTTTCCCCATTTTTTTGACGATTTATTATAAACGCGACTTATTTCACATGTTTTCTACATGTACTGTATGTCGACATATCTGAATTGTCAATTGATCACATTTTCCTTATTTCGTGTAATGTGCATTGTTTATAACCAAAGCATATACTTTTGACATTTAACTTAAATATTAAGAATGTACAACAAGCCATACACATATCGCACAGTTCATGAATAATCTGCTATGTTTGCTTTCCTATTTCACGTTAGGCATAGAGCTGTGTAAAGTATAAGATGGTAAAAATAGCACTACACTGGAATTGGGAACGTCCCATTTTGTACACGGGTATTTTCTACTCATTTATCTGTTGTGTACTGGAATGTTTTCCATTCTTTGTGTATTTATATATTAAATTATTTTCTCGTACAATAAGGGCACTTACCATAGATAAATAAAACAGTGTGCAAGTTTAAACATAATTATGTTTGTATGCAGAAATCTGCAAATGCAACCGAGTTTACCAACGGCTATTATTAGATAAACTGCTCCGGTTCATTGGAACAGCAGTAATGTAGAATACATGACGTAGCGTGTGACGAAGAAGAAAGTTTATCGCGTTCATAAACTCATTTGAATAAAGTGATAGAATGGCATAAGGGTCTTTATTTAACTATGCTAAAATAATTATTAAAGACCCTAGATGCAAAATCGTCAATTATTGAGTTAAATGGATTATTAGATGGATTTTAAAGGATAATTAAAGGTAAGATACTAGTTCTTACGTGTTTTGATTTTTGTTTGTACTTTTGTCGTTCCCTGTTCTCGGGGTAATGATTTTAACATGGGCGCCATTGATGCATCGGATCACACACGGCATACCCACAACATTCTATAAAAACACGTTCTGCGTGTCCTTAAATTCGTCGTTCGAAGTCGGAAAACGTATTGCCCTGTATATTTTGTCAAATAAAGTGTCAGTCGCTGCGATTGTCTGTTTACTCGTCAAAATTGTCAAGGTCTTCGATAGCTAAAGAAACTTCAGCGTACAGTTTATTTAGCATTGACAGACCTGTACAAAGTCGCGCCAGTCAATAATCATAAAAAGCGACATTTAAAGTTATGGTAGCCAGAACTAGGTCGTCGATGGTGTACATGTATGTTGACATCGACAGCATTTTGTCAGGAGCAATCGCCGCCATATTGGATTTTGATCATTTTCTTTCGAAAATAAAATGAATTATAGATCTAGTAAAGTAAAATCTTCTTTTCGCGGTCGTAATGTGTTAAAATTCGCATACTGCGTAAAATTGAATGTGGGCACATGGTTATATTTTTACTTGTTTTACAGTTTGTGTGTGAATTTTTTAAAGACTATTTTGCGTACCAGAACAAATACATGTATATCACTACGCATGGTTACATTTGTTAGATTTTAAGCGCTTTTATGACTGAATTAAAATTATTGTTAAGGTTATTAGATCTATTTATGTTAAATGTCACGTTGAAAAAATCAAATGGGATAAATAGAATACTAGGATTAGCGTTGAATACAGAGAAGTTTATGTTGCTCGGCTCGAACACCGAAAGCGCTCGCCAAGGCTCGCGCTTCCGGCGTTCTAAGCCTCGCAACATAAACTTCTCTGTATTCAACGCTAACCTAGTATTCTCTATGTTTAATTCTGCAAAACGGTTTATGTACGTTGTACCCACCGTATATTCCCCGGAAAAATAGTCTGAATACCGTTTCTTTCTTAGTTTGTAGTTATTTTTTTAACTGAAATCGTTTAGATTTATAAATTAATACCTAACATGTATTTAAGTAACTGAATATTACTTTGTGAATTAAAATCAAATCTTTTTTGTAATCTTACTCGGATCCGCCACTTGAAAAAGTCTTAAGCAACTCCATACAAAAGCAATGACACAATATAATATATCGCTGTATATCTCGATATAGTTTTTGATTCTAGGAGTTATAGGTTATGCTGTCTTTTAAAAAATACAAGTATTCCAATTCGTTACTTGTCCTAATGAATATTTATTTTGCAAAAGAAATATGCAAATACATAGTTTACAAATGTAAAGCACTTTACTTACCAACTGCACAACTGAGGTCTTCAAAATAGTGTTATCACCTTCCTACTCTAGTATTCAAAACCTTACCTACAATATCTTACGATGACCTGTTCCTTATCTTTACAATAACGGGGCTCATCACTTGTTACCTATGCATTAGGTTTGTAATTATATATGTTAAGAAATTACTTACATTCTACAAAGTAGAAATGCACTACAATTTAGCGAATTTGTTTAAGTCTGTCTTGCGATTAATTACGTTCAATAAAATAACAAGGTATTTACGGGATCACCTTAATCAAACACTGCTTTACACTAGTATAACTTAATTCTCGGTAGGCTATTTGCACTTATGAAGACACTGAAAGCGCTTTTGCACAATTACCGATAATTCTATTGGTACCATGAAACACATTTATATATAACTTATACGTTTTGGTAAAGTAATCTGAGCGTATGTATCCGAACGTACGAACTTGTGTTTGATTTTCTAGCAATTAGGACTCCTAATTCCATTACGTAACATTGAGTTTGTTTTGACGAACCGCCATCAATCAAGGTTTTACCAGGTAATCTGAAGTCTTAGATCGCACACCTAAATGCACCGGTAAACGCAAGCTTCTACTGAACGCGCTTCCGTTCTCAGTTCAATTTATGTGTCTTATTAGCAGGATGCTGGCAAGGGCTTATATAAATAATACCGTTCTGGAAGATATAATTATGGAAACATCGCTTTCTATGGAACGCCTCGTCTGTCTCATGTTGACTATTGATATATCGGAGGTTTCATTGAAATAATGTGGGTTTAAATCATATGATATGTGTTTATTATAGTATGCTGTGTGCTTGCCATAGTATGATGTGTCAATGTGATAGTATGCTGTGTGTTTGTGAAGTTATGCTGTGTGTTTGTGATGATATGCTGTGTGTTTGTGATGATATGCTGTGTGTTTGCCATAGTCTGCTGTGTGTCTGTCTTGGTATGTTGTGTGTTTGTCATGGTGTGCTGTGAGTTTGTGGTGGTACGCTATGTTTTTGTGTAGGTATGCT
Organism: Dreissena polymorpha; assembly: GCF_020536995.1. Taxonomy (NCBI): domain Eukaryota; kingdom Metazoa; phylum Mollusca; class Bivalvia; order Myida; family Dreissenidae; genus Dreissena; species Dreissena polymorpha. The sequence goes on along the minus strand of NC_068358.1, from coordinate 143,826,486 downwards.
TTAAGTTTCATTGAAATGATGTGGGTTTAAATCATATAATATGTGCTTATAATAGAATGCTGTATGCTTGCCATAGTATGGTGTGTGTATGTGATGGTATGCTGTGTGTTTGTGATGGTATGCCGTGTGTTTGTCATGGTATGCTGTGTTTTGTTATGGTATGCTGGGTGTTTGTCGTGGTATGCTGTGTGCTTGCCATGGTATGCCGTATTTGTCATGGTATTTATGTGAGGGAATCTCTTATCTTGCATCTCACACCTGTACGTCGGTGTCCAGGTATCCTGCAATCTCTACATGAAATATATATTTTTCAAATCGAAATAGTTAAATGTCAGAAGGTATAAACACTTTTTTACGTGGAACCTTTGCTAAGTGGATCGTAAATGACTGGCTGTGTAAATGTGGTTTTCTCAGTTTATACAAATGATGGTGATGAATAAGAAAATCTGCAAATAAATCTTTCCACAGAAAGCTCGTATTTATACAAATTGTAAAACTTATGGAACCCATGTTGTAGTGATGGTGAGTGGTTTAAAGAATTTCAGTACAATTCATCACGTTTAATGTATTGTGTTACTTATATTTTAATACTTCATAACTTTGATTACACAATTGCTAATAAGTAAATACAATCGACCTATCATACATTATCGAATCAACTGTCGCGATGCATAATAAAGGACTGAACATTTCCGATCATTTCCGGGTCAACTTCAAGAAAAATTGATGCTATGTTATTCATGTTGAACTAGATCTTGTGTTGATCTTCATATATGTTGTAACAACATGTTCAGCATATAACACGCCCTTAATAATACATTTTATGTCATCTGATGGCGTTTAATTGAGATATATTATTAGTTTGAACCTTGTAATGTTGAAGCGTAGATCGGTGGACAAAGACCAACACAACTCAAAAAACTTTGACTTTATTTTGTTATAAACACGACGCTTTCCAAGTCAACACAATATCCGAATGAACAAGATACTTACGGTCCCCGAAAAGAAAATCAATGCGATGTTTCTTACTTGTGTGTTCTGTGTTCCTTCTAAAGAATACTACTTGTATATCACTTTAAACTCCAGGCGGAAATATATCATTTACATGATTGAAAACCCAAATATAACATCAAGTGTTCCTCAAAACATTATTTATAAAACGCAGTTAAGCATTTTGGCGTCAACGACTGTGTATTGACAGAATATCCGCATATCGTCTGGATAAATCGATTGACAGGGGTTTAGCTTGACTGTACGGCATATTTGTATTGATATATGTATATAAGTGTTATTTCTTAATGACGTTGGCTCTATGTATCTTAATAAAGATGAACATTCTAGTGGATACAACACTTTTGTCAAAATATTTAACAATAAACCGTATTTGGAATTTGACTTTTCACTAGGTACAACCAACTGTCACTGTTATTGGCGTCGCACTGGAGTGCGGCGACTAGTATGTAATGCGTTTTTTCGCTTATGGGAGAAGTTATTTTACGGATCAATGTATATATTTTTGTTTTAAGAATATATTGCATAGTGGTGATTTTTTGTGTAAATTAGTGTAAATAAGTTCTGCATTTGTGCATATTACATTTATTACATTTATTGCCAGTAATGCAAAGCTATTTGTTTTAATTCATAACTGATCACAGGGGAAAGATCACAGGGACTTGGCAAATACACGAAACTTTCTGGTTTTGTATTAAAATTAAAAAAAATCAAAATATATTTATTTTGTGGTTTTTCTAACAATAGCGCAGACTTTTGCTGTTCGCGTTTTGGTTAACGCGTATTTTCTTCAATTTTACAAGATGACAGCGATTACACGGTGTATTGCTTTATTGATAACCGTTACACTACAGTCACTTATTAAGGCAGTAGGTGCCTAGTGAGATCGGGAATAGTCTGTCGATATCGCCGTATTCGGAAAGCGTTTCGGCCATAAGCGATATCTACGGTAAAGTCCGGAAATTATTCTAAATACACGAAATAAATTTGTATTTTTTTATTTAAGAGTTAAATTGGCTTATCTCTTTAAGACTTTAATAACTATACAATACACATATAAGTTAAATTAACTCGTTTCATAAACTATTTGTGTTCATGACGTCACGGTTGTTGCAACATGAAATGCGAAATAAAAGCGAGCGATTTGCAAAATCGAAAAAGAAGCAAACACCGATCGACAACGTTGTGTTCGATAACAATTATTCATTTACCGAGCTCTGCGATGGCGATTTGTGTGAAAATGACTCACGTAAAAGCTATTCGTTTTTGCTAAATGGCGTGAAAAGAGTAAGCAGAAGTGGGTGGGTTGATGGAAGAAGATTGATTGACTCGTTGAGCTGGAGGTTTTGCTAAACAAATTACAGTATGGTCAGTTTTGTAATCTGTGTCCCATTCGTTTACAATATATAACATTGTTGGCGAACTAAAAATGGCCTCAGTGGTAATTTGTACGTTGTTTGTGAAAACCTTGACTGTAGAATAGTCAACCGTGTTGCTTATGGAAAGCAGCACCATCGCAAGATCAGGGGAGTGCCATACTTTGACGTAAATACCAAGCTTTGAACAGGTATGCATGTCTTCATTTTTCAACCTGCCATTTGTATCAATGTTTAATCATCGTACAATTGCCATTGATCTTTGGACTTCTTACACATTTTCAGACCCCTTAAAATTCCAAGTGTCATTCCCAGTATATTTTATTTACCGTGTAATATATAAGGAAACATTCCGGTGTCCATATTATTCAGTTTTCAAATTTAGTTTCGCATTTGTGTTGTTAAATCCAATTGACTGCTTATTCATGTCATTTAATAATATAATGATGATACGAATGGATTCTATGAAAATACATTGTGACGTCATTATTAAGTAACTACGGCCTTATTTCGTTTTCATGTTCTTATAATTTTCAATTCTCTTTTCAGCAATGAAAGTCAGTTTGGGCAGGCCGGTGAAGGTAAATAACTTCCAAACCACTCTAAACATAACGCTTATTGCAAATAGAAATCTTAAGAAGATTGAGGCTCTTGCTGGGGAGGCCATCAAGAAAATGAGAAAGAAATGGAGTAAGTGTAAAAACTAACTTTTAATACGATGTTATTGACTATATTGTTGCTAATTTTAGTACTTTTCTCATCAACTGTCTTCTTTTGTCCTATTCCAGATGAACATGAAACATATGAATAATAATTGTTTTATTAAAGGCACTGTGATCATAATTTGGTAAAATTACATTTTTTTTAAGATTTTTTGTTAGAAACCCAGGGCATGCACATTATTAAAAATATTTGTGATTGTTATTATAAATATTAAAAGTAATTCCAAATATTACAATTTTTTAACATAAATTCATTACTTTTAGTAATAAATCTTATGAAGGAGCATAGGTATATTAAAATTCTGAGCTATTTATATTATGGTGAATTCTTTTCACAAGCAATAATTTGAGTTCAACGACTTGTCAATATTTAATGTGCTTGTTGTGCTGAAAATTGATTTGTCTCATAACCAACGATCATATAAGGCGTCAGAATGAAACTTAAAGGGGAATTATAAAATTCATAAAATAAGCATTGTGTGAATTTAGTTTTGTATTTCAGTTCGAGGTACAGTAATGCCTGATATTATTCAGATTTCTGCTGTGCATTTGAAGACGGGTTTTAAGTTTTCGACATATGTGAAGACAACAGTGCCAATTTCTTCCAAAGCTCAGAAAGTGATTGGAATCTCTGTTGATGATCATGGCATAATGCGTGTAAATGGTGGAAGTGTTGATAGTGTATCAATTAAAACTTCTCTGCATGATTGTATGATGTGGCTTGCAAAGTTTCCCAGAGCCATTTTTGTTGCTCATAATGGGCGCAGGTGTGATTTTCCGGTTTTGGTTAGTGCATTGCTGAACACACACTGTTTTGAAACGTTTTGTAAATGTGTAAGCAGTTTTGTTGACTCTTTGCCGGTTTTCAAAAATCGTATCCTGGACAGTCACACAAACAGGAAGATCTAGTGAACGTGTTCTCCAGGCAACCTGCAACGCCCACAGTGCTCCTGATAATGTTGAAGCACTGGGATCTTTGCTTAAAACATGTTAAATTACTTACAATATGGCTCACATCTTTATTGTTACTGCAATACTTAATTCAGTTTGTTCAAGTCATGAAAAGCCTTAAAGGCAAAGAACATTAGATTGTTAGGCGTGCTGTTGCATAGAGGAACTCTAAAGCGACCAACAGCTGAAACCATTGCGGGATATGGACAGGCCTTGTGTCATTTGAAAGCCATATTTTTTAGTTCCTAGTTCCGGAGAGGATGACTTTAGGGATACTTTCATAGCTAAAAACAATGATGGACTAGCAAAAGTCACAAACGCAAAAAAAAATATTTTATCTGAAGTGGTCCCTAAAATCGGTCAGTTTTTCAGTGATGAAAAGTGACGGAAAGAGATAATATGGCTTTCAAATGACACGCGGCCAGTCAAAATCACGCAGTGGCTTTATACTGATACTAAATTATGTACATCTAGTTGTTATTAATCTGGCTTTTTTTATTAAAATATAAGTTGTATATTATTGGGGTACATGTTTAAAGAAACATGATAACTTTAAATTAACTTATACATCTTTATGCTACGTAATATTAGGACAACTTTGACATTTTGTGGTGAACTGCGCCTGTATTCATATGTTGCCTTTTGACTTTAGGTGAGATTGTATTATTAGCTCGGCTGTTTTCGGAGAAAACTACGAGGTATTGTCATAGCCTCTTCGTCGTCCGACGTCCGCCGTCGTGCTAAAACCTTACCATTGGCTCTAAAATTAAAGTGCTTCCACCTACAACTTTGAAATTTCATATGTCAATGCACCTTGATGAGTTGTTCTACACGCCACATCCATTGTTGGGTCACTAGGTCAAATGTCAAAGTCACTGTGATCTCTTATATAAAACTTTAACTTTGCCTCTTACACCATAGTGCTTCCACTTACAACTTTGAAACTTCATATGTACATGCACCCTGATGAGTTCTAAATGCCACTCCCATTTTGGGTCACTAGGTCAAAGGTCAAGGTACTGTGATCTCTAATATAAAACTTTAACTTTGCCTCTAACATCACAGTACTTCCACCTACAACTTTGAAACTTCATATGTAGATGCACCTTGATTAGTTATACACGCCACACCCATTTTGGGTCACTAGGTTAAATGTCAAGGTCACTGTGACCTCTAAAAAAAATCTGACAAGCTTTCGCAGCCGAGCGTGGCACCCGTTATGCGGTGCTCTTGTTAATGTATTATTATATCAATATTAATTTAAAGTTATCTAAGTTTCTTCACATGCCATGGTTTATAACTGTAGCTTTTAATAGGCAACTATGTAACATAACGCACACAAAACGCACATTTCGGGCATTGTTGGATTTATATAATGATCGAAATTTGTACCACATTTCATACAATCTTAAATAGGCAGCCATCTGGATCAACAAATCATTAGCCTCGGGTTATAATTACCGGACATGAATATTTGCTTACCGTATGTGCCAATCTTCGGTCATTTCCGTATGTATTCGTTAGGTGTCCGTTGCATACGTATATTTAGGTTGCAGACACGTGACTTAACAAACGGCCAATCAGAATTGTACATGTAGACACGTGACGTTACACAGCCAATCAGAATTGTACACATAACAATTATCAAAGCTTTCGTTGTTTATATCTATATTTATGGACAGTCTTACTTAAACGGCCGAACATACAAGTCGCATTATTGCTGGCTTTCGCGGGATGGGCCCATTGCGGGCTTCGCATGTATCTTGTATTTGACAAACATTTTGGAAACGTTGTGTTATGTTAATAAGCAGAAATAAAACGCAAAGAAATCAGAAATGAACTTTGTTGGTTACTGTGTCTTTTCCACGAACGATACATAATTACGTGACACAGTACATTTTATGGAGCCGTGTACCATGGATACGATCGAAGTACGATCACAAGTGCGATCACGTGCCGAAAAAATGAAAACATCACAACCACAACGCGACATGAATTCAGGTCAGTTGTTTAAAACAATTATGGCAAACTTGGAGAGGGAATTTCAAAATTTATAAAGTAGAAAATGAAAGTAAAAGGCGTCATGACAACGAAATTTTTAAGAATTGTTTTAAAGAATTTTATGTAGTTAGATGTTAAAAATAATAATGATGATAATAAATTATGTACGAACAAATTTTGCAAATATAAAAATCATGACAATTTTGCATTTATCGGTATATTTTTATAAATAGCGGTGACTTGAGAATAAAAAGAGATATTTGAGTTTTACATTATTTTTATGAGTTATGGAAATCATTTAATTAAAGGTGTACACACAGAGAGTATTTAAAGAATTTTTATCTATATTTTTGGTATTGTTAGAATATAGGATTATGTACGGACATATGGGTTTTTTTGCTTACCAATACATTTTAAAATGTTGGAATGTTTGTAAATTTTCACTAAATTAAAATGTACGAGGAAAAATAAGAGTATTTAAAACAGTTTTGTTTATTATTTTAATAAAGAAAATTTGTGGATGATTGAATGATAAAGAAAATTAAAGAGGACGAATAGATAAAATTATTGGAAAATTTAAAAATAGTTTTCCGAATTGTAAAAGAAAGAAAATAGGAAATAAGAAAAATAATGTTGATTGCGAATATGAATAGGGCAGACACAAAAAAAAATATTATGTAAATATGTATATACGTCATTGTGTTGATGCAAATATATGTAGGATATCGGTAATATTGAAGGTCTTGAGTAATTTTAAGTAAGAATTTAATGCGATCTGACGCGTATAGCGCAGTTAAAATATAACGATATGTACGCATTAAATTTATAATATAATTGTTTAAGGGTTACAATTATATTTTATGAGCACGGCTGACTGATCAGCGTTCGGACATACCGAGCCCGAGGTTCTGATAACCTTAGCGTCCTCATGAGTAAGAGAATTTATCCCTGTGCCATCGAAGCAAATTACGCTATGGACAGAAGATGCGATGTCGCATAAGAATTATTTGAGTAGTTCGATTAGGAGCAAATATTGAAGTATACCGATACGTGTTCTTATATTATGAATGCATATAAATAAAAGTCTGCCTTGTCATATTTGCGCATTTTTACAAGTGCACAGGTCAAACATGTCAATAAATCTATGCCCAACGGCAAAACTTTAGTAGTAAAGATGAGGTTTATGAAATCATGATATGAACAGTTACGTCTACTATTACCCATTACTCTAGGGCAATAAAGTGGCGCACGCCTGTCAAAATTTACTGGCTGCACGTGCGTAAAATGACAAAATACCAAATAGTCGAAATAGTTATGATATTATGCCTAAGGCGGTACACAAGTCATATTAAGTAAATGGCTTGTCAGATGTCAAACTGTCATGTACTTATCCGAAGTATGTTTTGAGGAATTGACTAATATTTTTTCGTTGTAAAGAATTTATTTTTTTGAATTAGATATCACAGTAAGTTGTCATGACGATATTTAACAATAACTAAGGGGATATTTATAAATGTTTGCCATGATTTTGAACAACTGATACTTGTATCACCACGACGCAGATAAAAATATCGAGATTTGAAGACAACGCCGAAGAAGAGCGACTTCGCGAGAGAACGCCTTCCACAACGAATAGAAGAAACAAACAACATAATTAGAATGGAACATCACGGCGTTTACTCTCAAAGTGAATACCTGGTTCTATCGCTAAAACAAGACCAACGCCAGAAGATTTCGAAGGACAACAAGTGACGCAACACTGGACACAATACTTGTGACAATAAACACTATAGAGTAGATGCAGCCGTTCAACTGTTTGACGTGCGTAGATAACGCATTTGGAATGATACTTCCGAGGCCTAAGACATCAAGGAGAACACTGCTATAGTTAATACCTCGTGAGCATTATGGCCAATAGAAGATCTTAATGTCCCGAGAGAAATGAAGACGCTGGGGCCATCAACAAAAGTACAAACGACAACGAAAACAACAACAACGATGAATACAACGGAAACGACAATCGACGACGCAAGTTAAACATCGGAAAGCAGAGCTGAATAAACAAACGCATTCCAATTGCCACGGGCGAATCCACAATCGGCTTATCTTCATGACGGCGGCAATGACTTCAATGAAACATCGTATTCGCCGCGAGCTACAACTTCAAGACAACATGGACGACACCAGATGTACAGATGGCCAACGATCAACATATGATGTTCTACACAACATTTCGATTGACATTTAAATTGTATATCAATTACTAATGTTATTTATTTCAGCAGAGATGCTTGTCAAGGAATTCATATTGTTATCCGCATATTTTCCATCATTTGAGTGTGTTTATATGAATGTAGTTTTTGTTATTTAATTAGTAATTCAATAGTAAAATTTTAAAAGATTATTTTTAAATCATTAAATATAAAAAAATCAAATTAAGGGGGAAAGTTGTGTAACATAACGCACACAAAACGCACATTTGGGGCATTGTTGGATTTATATAATGATCGAAATTTGTACCACATTTCATACAATCTTAAATAGGCAGCCATCTGGATCAACAAATCATTAGCCTCGGGTTATAATTACCGGACACGAATATTTGCTTACCGTATGTGCCAATCTTCGGTCATTTCCGTATGTATTCGTTAGGTGTCCGTTGCATACGTATATTTAGGTTGCAGACACGTGACTTAACAAACGGCCAATCAGAATTGTACATGTAGACACGTGACGTTACACAGCCAATCAGAATTGTACACATAACAATTATCAAAGCTTGCGTTGTTTATATCTATATTTATGGACAGTCTTACTTAAACGGCCGAACATACAAGTCGCATTATTGCTGGCTTTCGCGGGATGGGCCCATTGCGGGCTTCGCATGTATCTTGTATTTGACAAACATTTTGGAAACGTTGTGTTATGTTAATAAGCAGAAATAAAACGCAAAGAAATCAGAAATGAACTTTGTTGGTTACTGTGTCTTTTCCACGAACGATACATAATTACGTGACAACTAGAAAACCCCCAAAAAGAAGTGATATACAAATTTTTACTTAAATTCATTGCGTGAAAATGAATTGGGGGTAGGCAAACTCAAAGTAAAATTTCTTGAGATAGGAACGGTTAAACTTCCTGAAATTCATTCAGTGTGTAGCAAATATGTTGTGTTAAATAAATATGTACAAGATATGCATTTCATCACACTACAAGTGACATGAACGTAATTAGAGTTTCTTGTCACTGAACCATTTGTTGTCGTTTTTGCCATTTTATCCAGATAAGTGCATATATTTTTGGACATCAATGGCACAATTCTCTTTCAATGACACTTTTTTAATTCTGTATTTACTAACAAAATCCAGTCGAGTAAATGTATTAAGTTAATTGTCAAAATATATGTATATCAAATTACAAAAAAACTATATATTTTGGATATAGGGTAAAATCCATAGAAAACGCCCAACCGAGTAAAGGGGTAGGTGTATTCAACCAAGTATAAAAAGTTAACCGGCTGGTAAAAAGTTTTACATTTTTGCAATTAGTTGTGATATACAATTTACTATGTGGAAATAATTACAAAGAGTGTTTCCGGAAAAAGACCCATTAGGCTCCCACTACCTTAATACCTTAGTTAGAAGGTGATTTTTCAAGCGGTTCCGTAATGTAGTGGTTACACGCTTCGCTTCACATGTGAGAGGTCCAAGGTTCGAGCCCCAGTAGAATCAAATTATTTTATTTGTGTTCTATGTTAACTTTTTGTTTTGATGTAGACATTTTAGTTTAAATAAATATGCTGTTTTATTGTAACCATTTTTTTATTATGCCAATCAAATATATGCATGAGAGGGTGGGGGGGGGGTTCGTAAACACATTAAAACCTTCTTTGTTCCACAATCCTAGCAACCCCCTAGTTACTAATAAAGGCGCTATAGAGCGCGAAGCGCGACACGTATTATTAATTGTAATAATGATATTGATAAATGAAGCAGCCGCTTATCAATGAGGAGCACCATCACAGCACCCCAGTCTCATTACTATCAAGTTCTCCTATAGGTTTTTTTTAAGAACCCATATAGAAGGCCGCAGGCCTGACCCGTATCTTGCCAGTGGTATGGTCCCTCTGGTATGGACCTTTAACCCCGCCCACTATTCAGCGTTTAAACTTCCGAGTTTACATTTAAACCGACTATTAATAGCTTATTAATATCTTAGTTAGAAGGTGATTTTTCAAGCGGTTCCGTAGTGTAGTGGTTACACGCTCGTTTCACATGTGAGAGACCCAAGGTTCGAGCCCCAGTAGAATCAAATTATTTTATTTTTGTTCTATATTAACTTTTTGTTTTGATGTAGACATTTAAGTTTAAATAAATATGCTGTTTTATTGTAACCATTTTTTTAAATATGCCCATGAAATATATCTGTGAGAGGGTGGAGGGGGGGGGTCGAAAACACATTAAAACTTTTACAGTGTTTTCATATCAATGAGTACTCAACCCCTATCGTAAATGAGCAACGTAAGAATAAGTTAAGAATTATCCCCCTTGAAGTTGAGAAAAATATGAAATTACGCTTACAAGATGAAGCAGATTTTTTAAAACCTACACAGTTCTGTTCCATTAATGAAAACTGAACACGGATGCCAGTAAAAAAAGGAAACCAATGTAAATAAAATGAACTGTGACATATTTGGGAGTTACAACACAAAATCATAGATAATGGTTATTTGGGGGTTATAGCACAACATCATAGATAATGGTTATTTGGGGGTTATAACACACAATCATAGATAAGGGTTATACCAGTATCTTTTTCTATTTTGTTAAAAATAATCGGCCAATATATTAATATTTACAGTAGAAAAAAAATCGTTCCATGTAACTTCATTGAGTGCCTTTTACACTGAAATTCCCCACGCCCTTTGACGCTTTGCATCAATACTTATCTTGCAGGCACTTATAAATACATATTCGCGTATTGACAGAAGATTGAAGGTAATTTTATTTGAATGACAATTCATTAACATGTTGATTAAGTTTTTTGCGCATGTCTAGTATTGGAAAATTAAGTGTTCACTGAGGTTCGAATTACAACTTATATCAAAACGTTTGTCACACTTGCTTAAAGAACAGGTTTGTAGTGATAGGGAAATAAACGGTACACTGCGTAAAAGAGCTTTATTGGTATTCATGCTTTCAGGACGTACATGCTGAACGAGTCATAACTTGCTTATAAATTGTACTGTTGTATTTTGTATTTTCACCTTAGTTATACACAAACTGGTAATCTTATTTTTCTATTGGGAATTAAATCAAACATAATGTTGCAGTCAATATGTCCATAATGTACCATGGCTGAAATGTGAAGCATAACAGGAAATGCACAATAATTAGGAAATGTTTGTGCAATACATGGATAAAGTGCATTTAGCATTTCAAGTAATATATAAGAAAAATCCATACATACGTTTCGTTACGAATATGTTTCATTTTAAATGTGTCATCATGATATACAAGGAACATTGGTAAACGGAAATACGCTCAAATTTATCTTGCATTGTGAATAATATCTGAATTAAAAGTGTATCGACTGTGTCATGTTTCAATTTACAACTCCGCATAAATGCTTTATTAATTTAAAATACAGCGGAACTAAACGACACTTTGCATTATGTTGTTATTCAAAAGCCTTTAGAGAACAGTTTGCGTTTTATTATTTATACGTTTATGCAAGTTAGAAAACAACAGTTCGTAAAATCGTCTTTCGTTTGTGTCTAAAATGAATGCTTAACAATCTAGTAATAACACTACTGACTGATTAAAATCTGATTCATTATTAACACTTACGGTATTTGTTTGTGTTTGTTTCTAATGTTTTTCCTTTCGTGAGACAAGAATTTATTTTGAACAGTACCATTTTCGTTTATCAACTGTAACAGGCAAAATATTTTTGACAATATCACTAAATTTTATTAGAGGTTTACAACAATAAATTGTACTGTTTTAGTGCTTTTGTGTGTTATTGCATAAGACTACTTCGAGTAACGTGAACAATTACAAATATATCTGATTTTACTTCGCTTTGTTGTATTCAGCTTATTTAACACGTTTGTTTTGTATTGATATATACATCTTTATGACGCCAAGTAAAATAAATAATTACAAATAAGAACAATATTGTCTCTAGATTATGTTCCCGGGGATCTACGTTTGTTACAACGTACAAAAATAGTTTTGCAGAATGGTTTAATTACGGAAACATGAGCCTCAAACACTATAACGTTGTCAATTTTTGTGTGTGGTTGTATTTGCTGTTGAATATAAGCATAATAATAAAAAGTGTATTTGTCTTTTGTCGTATTTGCATGTTTAGTGAAAAAGTTATTGAATGTTAATGAATAAATGATTCGTATTATGCGATCAAACAAATGTTAATAAATGGGAATCATGTTACCCTTAAAGTTTACAGCACTTAATGGCAAACATAAAACAATGTTTGTAATTTCGAAGTTCCAAAAAAAGAAATGCGTTTGGCTTTCAATTATACCTTGCTAAATCATCGCAAGAAATCTGTGTCGAATAAATGGGACGGTATGAAGTTAAGACATATGCTAGAATGTATTTATTAATGAAAATTAGCGTGGTTGTATTATTTTTTGTTCAACTTTGTCTGAATGTACCATTCATAATGTATGTACTAGGAAAAATAAATAACGTTAAAAATGTTTAAAACTTCACTTATGAACGTGTGTGTACATACCACTACCTCACAAACACACAGCATACCAAACAAACACACATAATACTATGTCATGCACTCATCATACTAGTATATAGAGAATAATAGGTTGGTGACGTGGATGGAGAATGGTTATCTGGCAAGTCGGAGGAAGTCGGCGAACCCGATAAGATCCTCCGTAGAACCAGATAACCATTCTCCATCCACGTCACCAACCTATTACTCTATTTATCCTGTCACATTTACAACATTCGTTGAAATGTTTCTAAAATATATAGTTTTCCAGTATTTTGTGTTTAAATATTTAATATGGGAAAAAACACGCCGCAGCAAAAACATTGTGACGTCACGTCATGCAAAACGCTTAGGCTAGCTTCCGTCTTGTTAAACAACACAGAAATCGAGTCGATCGTTATTTATTCAATAAACAAAGACAAAATTATGCTGTTAAAATAATAATTTTTAAACAAACAGTACGTTACACGTATGTTGTATTTTTTTAAATTGAAAACAAGTATATTTTATAAATAGAAAATAGTACAGGCGTGCGCATGCGCGGACAGCAACTGACGGATATTCGAGGTCACGTGGTCATATCTTTTAATATCTTTTAGGCTATTAGGTTACCTGGTTATCGGACTGATTTAAAGGCATGTGACAGGATAAAAGCACATATCATATTAATTAAACCAACATCATTTCAATGAACAGGCGATATTTCAATCGTCAACAGGAGACACACGAGGTGTTCCATAAAAATAAATTACGGAAATTTAAACGAAATGTTTTTCCATAAATATTGAGTATGGACATTTGAATAATAATAATATCGTTTAATGTATAAATGCAGCGTTAGATGATAGATAGGTTAATTTAAAATTGCTATCGAAATTGTCCCGTCTTAAAATAAATAAAAGGCATGACATTCGCTTTTCAGAATGAGTAATGCACAAGTCAATATACACACTTTATACAGAATAGGATGGGTGAGTATGGTGGCATAAATACATAAATAGGAATGGTGAGAATGCAGTCGTTATTAGTACATGAAATAGGATTGGTGAGAAGAAGTCGTAACCTTAATACATGAAATAAAATTGGTTATAATGCAGTCGTAACCGTATACATGAAATAAGATTGGTGAATATGCAGTTGTTACCTTAATACATAGGAGAATGATGTCTTAACCCTTATACATGAAACAAGATTGGTGGGTATGCAGTCGTATCTTTTATATATGAATAAGGATTGGTGAGTATGCAGTCGTAACCTTAATACATGAAGTAGTATGTTGCCGTACCATACAGTATATACACATTAAACATAATCAAAAAGCTTAAAAAGAATGATTCATGCATCATGAAAAGAGTAACCTAAATTTAAGAAAATATCCAAATACTGATTAACAAAACATCATCATGAGCATTGTTAAACGACAGATGTGAGGATATTTAAAAGAAAAAAGGTACATTGTGTATAGCATTAACGTGTTGAATTGTCATAAACCATATATTGTCTTATGCACCAAGCTTAATTATTAAATAGTCTATGCACAAAATGTCATGTCACACAGTGCGCATGTGTCAATAATTTTGTTTGTGTTTGTCTTTCAATTATAACTCTGAATTTCTGTGCGTTACATTAAGTTTGTTTTGGTGAACCTCAATCAAACACGGTATTACACAGGCGTCTGCAGTCTTAGATTGTATTCCGTAATGCACCGGTGAACAGGAACTTCCAACGGAATGCGCTTCCGTTCTCAGTTCAATTACGTTTCTTATTAGCAAGATTCTTGCTAAGATTTATATAAATAGCACGGCTCTGGGAGAAATAATCATGGGATCATCGATTTGCGATTTTGATTTACTGTCTGATTATTATTGAATACGTGTATTGCAGTAAGGTATTTTTTCATAAATTGTTGCAATATTTTTTTTATTTAAACGGTGCATACATAAATAAACATTGCATCTAATTCCATGTTTGAGTTAATGTTTGTTTATATGTTTGATTTAGTGTGTTGTTAGTGGTATTACACTGTATATATGCTTTCGTGCCTTTCATGTTTTGACCAAACCTATTAGTATATCCTTATAATCCTACCTATATGAATTAAGCCCAATTACGTGCAGTATTGGTCAATATAAAAAGCTTAACAATTAAACAATACAATAAAAAAGAATTGTAACAAAATACCGATTTTTCTTGTAAACAAGAATAGTAAAATGAAGCATATATCATTTAACCTCTTTCGATGTCGTGTAAGTGGTTGTTATATACCAAGATTTCAATTTGAAATATACATAGAATAAACATTAATTCCACAGCAGTGATAAAGAATCCTTTCAGATTGTAAAACTAATTGTATTTCAAGAACAACACTATCGCTTATCACAAGCTCTTTTTTAATTTTGACTGAAATATGCATTTTTTTAATCGAAATAGTTTAATGTCAGAAGCTATGAACACTACATACTTTGAATATTTGCTCAGTGGTTCGTAAATGACTGGCTGTGTAAATGTGGATTTCTCAGTTTATACAAAAGGAGGTAATGAATCAGAGCATCTGCAAATAAATCTCTCTACAGAAGCCTAGTGTTTATACAAATGGAAAAACGTATAGAACCCAGGTTGTAGTAATGGTGAGTGGTTTTAGCAATTTTAATTCAATGCATTACATGCCACGTATATTTTAACTGATATATTAATGTTGCGGAACGTAGATAACACAATTTTATCAAGCGGTTATTATATACTTATCATACCTCATCGAAGCCACTGTCGCCATTCGAAATAAATTACAAAAAATTTCAGATCATGTTCAGGTAAATTTAACGAAAAAATGAAGAAATGCTTATCACGTTGAACTAGATCTTTTGCTGATCTCTATAAACGTTGTAAGAACATATGTCTCTAATATAACAAGCCCTTAAAATAACATGTTTTTTTCTGAGGGCGTTTAATTGAGAAAAAGTAATTCCCGCTAACGGCCCACAACGACATAAAATGACGTGAAAGCTTCGTTCTGGGCCAAATATGTCACCTTATTTCGCAACGGTTTTAATGAACCCATGTTATTATTAACAAATCTTACTTATACCTTTTTAATATCATACACCCAAGCCAAGCATTAAGAAATAATAATATTATGATAAGTTTAACTAAACTCTTCTCAAATTACGTGATGTTGTCCTAAACTAGAATATCGAAAGCCTTAATACTCAATTATATTTAAAATGCATTACAAAGGGATGAAATTTGTTACCAAGTCATTGAAACAAAACAAACGTACACAAATCCATTTCGTTTTTCATTGCTATTCATTTTTTTTATAAATAGTCTAACACAACATTTTCCAGTGTCCGTACAATATTTTGAACTAAAAGATACGTGCGGCGGCTTAACGAAGTGTGTGCCTTCTATATCCGGATGTGTGCGTGGTACTGACTTCTCCACTGAAAATAAATATATGAACATAGATTGGAACACTCCGTGGTGACGTGTGCAATTTCCGACGGGAACGTGTGCAAAATCACGTGCACAAATGAAACGACGTATTATAACTCATGAAACGTATATGGACGTCAGCCCGCCATTTACATGAGATTATACAACAATGAATGGGTCGCATGCTTACCCAAGACATGACTAATCAGCGAAGCGAGCAATGGGCCATTACTTGGTGCGTTCTTCTCGTCTAGTTTGACGTTAACATATGGTGTATGTTTGCATATCTATTTAAGTAGAATTGCCCATATAAAAAAATAACATATAAACAACCGATTATGTCAAGTTCTTTGCAATAGGTTTTACCAAAAACATTTAATATCAAGGACAGTGTTAAACATTGTCTTAACACTCACTGATAATGTCATCAACGCAAAATATTGTTTTATAAGCCACGCAATTTTATGAAAACGTATTTTGAATCTTTAATCTTAAAGTCGAGTATTTTGTAGTTGTAACCTGTTTAAGTTTGAAGTGTAGATCGGTGAAAAAAAGACCAACACAAATCGAAGAAGTGTGACATTGGACTTTTTTGTTATTTAACACGATCTTTTCCAAGTCCGAATAAACAAGATAAATACGAAACTCTTATCGGCCCCGAAAAGAAAATCAATATGATGTATTTGGTTATCGGGTGTGTTCTGAGTATCTGATAAAAAATGAGACTAGTATATCACTTTATACACCAGGAAATAGGAAATAGGTACTGTACATGGAAGAAGCGTAAATTGATCATGAGGTGTTCAGCCGAACATGAGGTGTAGTTTATAAATTGCATGTAATAATTTTTGTATTCAAGCCTGTGTATTGACAGTGCATCGGTAAATCGTCTGGACAAATCAATGAACAAGGGCTATACAAATGTGTATATTGAAAATATTGTCGAATGATCAGTAGTTCATGTGTTACAATGTGTTTGCCCAATAGCAACACACATGTAATGTTAAAAATGATAAATACAGTACGAATATTTTGACGTCTGTGTGTGTTCGTCTTGCAGTAGTCTCTGAATTACATAACCTCAAATACAATATGTTTGGCGAACGCCCATGAATCACGGCTTTAGACAGTAACCAGGAATATTAAATCTTATATCAAAATGCACCTGTGAGGACAAATTTAGAACTAAGGATCTTCCAGTTAATTCTGTGTATTATTTGCAGGATTCTGTCAGTGTTTTATATTAATTAAATGATTAAGGAAGAGACGATTATGTTACCTTCGTTTTGAGTTTGGATTTCCTGTTTCATTGTGTTTGTTTTCTTTGTTAAGCAGGGACGCACTATTCAATGAACAGCAGGATGTTGTATAGTTTTATAAGCATGGCATCATATTTCGTGTTTAATCAGCCATTTGTTTTTAATTGTGATAACATATATTTTGAGCAGTATTAATCTATATATTTCATTTGTTGCAAGAAAGTTTTAATTGTTTTCAATCATCATTATTATATACCAAACTAAATGTATATACACGTGTTTCAAACAAAACAAAACATGTTCATTCACTTAAAAATAAACTACCCGATCCAATATAAACTGTTATATTGTAAATTGCAATCAAGAAATATTACACCTCTTTGTCTGCAATTACATTTATGCACCTATTTGAAATAGACGTATGTTTAGACTCATCAATTGATAGTATTTAAATTGAAGTAAATGCCACGATCGTTCTTTCTGGTTGTCCGATAAGGGAAAAGGTTTGTAAACACGCTTCACACCTAGGCAACGCGGCAGCAATCACAGTACACTGAAGCATGTGCGTTTGGTTGGTGGTATTCGTACCGGACAGGTGGGGTTTCTATTTGGCTTTCCCCCACAACATAAGACCACTACAAATATGAAAAAAACGTTTAGAAACAACTAAACTTCTGGAAATTGCAGCAAAAAAAATTATCCCTACTTCGGTGAGTTAAGTTTTTTGGAATGAGTGCCTGTCACGCCTTAATATCGACCGTACGCTTTTACCGATCCTTATGGTGTATTTGGTGTGCGATATTTCATAGATTCGTGTTTTGTTTAAGTGATGTCGGGTTCTAAAGTCACAGTCACCACGATTGACCATCGAGACTAGGATAACACAGCTTTTTCTTAACCGAGCTATTGTCAGATCCTGTGTGCTTTACTATACCGGCATTGTGCCATTATGTTTAATTCGTTGTTGGCAAATACACTATTATCTTATTTCACGTCCTGCCCATCACGGTAGACAGACATATCTCATTTTTAATCCGCCAACCGGGCAATTTATTATTTATAATCTCTAAATTTATTAGAAGTACACGCAAACACATTTCTAAAAAACAAATTATGCTTAATAGAAAGTTCATCCTCACACTTAAATAACACCCAAAAATAACAAGCATAAGATGCTATGCAAATTAAACTCGAATTTATAGAATGCCCATGCAGTTAGGAAAATAGAATTAACAATCATCGTTATTGCATAGTACTGAATAACAACATATGTAAACACAATATTCTTCATGTTAAATTAATAATAACTATTAATGGGCTTTGTCGAATGAACGTATTCTTAAAGAAAAATATAACCGTGGTATGTCAGATTAATAACCCAGGTTAAGCAAAATCATGGTTATGTTTTCCTATTTAGTTATTTACAGGACTATATTATTTGCTGCTAAAGAGTTAAAAATTTCATGTAAGTTATAACAAGTATAAACTAAGAGGCCTAATCTGGCATTTACGAAGGTAGGATCGATTTTGACAATTTAGTTAGTGGGTCTTCTCGTATTTAAAACAACCCACGCATATGAAAGATGTTGAACAACATGGTATGTTCTTACCAAATGTTTACCTGTAATCAAATGCTGCTGTTTATAATAAAATTAATATCGACAATTTCGTTCATAGCGCTACGCCGATAGAAGAGGTTACCTACCAAAAGCGGTAATAACACATAGGCACCAAAAAGTGGATATTTCCCGGCAGTTTGCACGTTGTATGTCATTTCATAGTACATCCGTTGATCGTTTTGCACCAGTTGTTGGGTGTATGTATGCTCGTTTGTTATTTATCCACATTTTAACTGATTTTGAAAAATTATTTAGATCTAAAAAAGAGCCAAATTTTAGCGTCCATTGTCATGAGTTTGGTTGTACCATGTGTATAATTTCTGCATGAAAACAACTATTTATTGTGTTTGGACATTGAATAAATAATTTTAAACGTAACATGCAGTAAACAAATGTAATGATTTGTTTATTAAAAGAGATTTATGAATTTTATTAGACAAGAATGTTGACAGCCTTCAAATTTTTCCGGTGTGTATTAGTTTCGAGACAACAATATCGCTTAATATTAAATTCACGTATTTATTTGAGTTATAGAACATATATTTAATGCATGTTGATGGGGTAAAAATGCTGACCATTCTTACATAGACGATTTACAAAAGTTTTAACCTGTTACCCTACACATCTAATGGGGCATAATGAAATGTACTACGTTTGGTTAACCTTTTATTTCTGGAACATTTACCAACGTTGTTATAATTTATTCACTCTAACATTTACACATTTGTTTAACATCATCCTACAGAATACATACAAAAAATCTGCATGCCAAATTCATAAGTAGAATATGCAGAATATACCAGTCGGGGGCTCAAGCGAATATGGGAGCTTACTGGGTTTAAGTGCGGTAAGTTGGAACTTACTTCCAAGTTGTTTTTTGTGTTTTTCGTGAAGGAGTAGCGGATTATTTCACCCGGTAAACCACTTTTAAATTTTAAATGACTACGCACTTTTGGCTCTACGGTTTTTGTACTTTCCTCGGATTTGTTCATGGTCGTAAACGTTGGGATAAACAAGTTATTGAAGGAAAACCGTCTAAAAACATGCTGTCTACTTACGTGACGTTCATGACATTGGATATACAAATATCATTTATGCCAAGTGGAACTATAATCGCTTAGTACCAAACTCAATGAAAGACACAGATCAGATATTCTATTGATTTCCTTATAATCCGTCAAAATGCTTTTAATTTAGAGACACGTTGATTATACATGTTCGTCAGTTGTGTGCTAACATGGCACTGTAACTTTAATTGGTCGTAATAAATTTAATAAAACATAATTGTTGCAAGATCAATATTAACTAGGCTATATGATTATTGTCCATTCTGATGCTTAATTACTAAACAACTCAGTCTCAACGTCTAGGTGAGTTAATTCATGCGCATCCATATTATGAACACCTTCATGTGAAAATAGGAATTATTCCATATGCGGCCAGCGTACGAAATCGCGAATTCCGACCAAGATCTGCCCTGTCTGCAAACGAAACCACGAAAACTTGCTTCATTTTATATCAGACAGGGTAGCTTCTGATCAGACTGCACGGTCACATGCTGCGGCTCATTTGGTCTTAAGGTGATAACAAAGGCTGTAATGAGTCACAGAAGATTCTTCGATTCTTTTCTTTTCCTAATACGTCTCAAAGAACAGTATTTACATTCAGAAAAGTAAATAAATTATTCACGACAAGGAAAATGCAGAAACAAATGAAAGACTATAATCATCTTTATTACAGTTTTATCAAGCGATCAAATGAATAATTAACGCATACGGAAAACTGCCATACTGCTTAAGAGGTAATTGTCTGAATTATTGGTCCCAAGCGACCAAATGTTCGAATGCCAAACTGCCTTTAATCAGCATATTCCTCTTTATATCGTTCTTCACTCAAAGTGTAGTATTACCTCTGTCAAACGCTATGTTAAGACTTAAGAGGCGGAGCATAAGGTTCTATTCGAGTGTATAGATCACTGACCGTTTTACTAAGTAGAAACAATTATAACGGGACACATTTTAAAAACAGTAAACGAACCATGTCATTAGCAACTAGTGCTTTATATTCATGTAATAAGTATAATCTAAGGTTATTTCGTAAATCTAAAACTTGGTTGTATATAATTTACATTTTAATACTTTATATTTTTCTCTCGAAAACGCATGATCACAAATCGTTTATAATAATAGTATATATCTATTTAAGACTAAGCTTCATTCTTGTATAATGATACGTATGCAACACTTTCATATTCGGTACACATTTGTCAAATTGTGAATCGAAAAATCAACTGCAAACATTTAATTCCTCCAATAAAGAATATGCAGTTGTTTTCACGCACATATGTATGTTCATATCCACAATATGTAATACAAATACAGAGGAAATAGCCCTTTACGGATCACTTCACTTCTTTATTGCTAAAATGTAGGCGAACATGATGTTTCATTAAATGTATTGTACAGGAATATTGAAACCCGATTTTGGTATTTATGAGGGGAGTGATTATACATTGCGAAATTGTAAAAAGTTATGTTATTTGATGGTAGAGAATGCAACGTAACCATACAGTTTGATAAAACCTGTTGGTATAAAATAATAAAAAAATAAATAAACTAAAAATACTCCTCATTGTAAACATTTGTGTAAATACACACTTGTGAACAAGTAAAAAATAAACAGGTTAAATGTTAGGTTTTCGCTTGTGATCGGCCAATGCAAATCTGCGTGAGTAAACACCAGTTTAAAACCGAGACAATGACGCCAAAGCCATATTTAACATAAGAACGATGAATTTTTAAATACATTCGGAAAACTTGGATGTAAAACACTGCTGACGCTTACTAGCTTAATATGGTCAGTATTCACATATTGCTGTATATGTTTAACGTTATATACAATTCGTCGATAATACGGATGTTACACTCTCATAAAATAGCCTCTTTCTTGGATAGCATCTATCAATTACATAAACCAAGAGATAAGGAATGCGTGAGAGGGAATCCGTGTCAGATATCTATAGAATAGTCACATATATGTGGTTCTCGGCAAGACTGATGTATTTCATATACGAAATATGGACCACATTGCATACATAATTATGTGTTTGCTTGATAATACATATGTACATGTAAATTTAAGATTCCTTTAAAGCGACCTTTTCACGTTTTGCTAAATTAACAAAATGTAAACTTATTGTTTCAGATTTGACTATTTTCGTTGTATTTATGATATTTACTAGGAAACAATAATACTGAACATTTAGCAATCGAAACTATCCATTATATGCATCGTTTGGCAATTTAAAACCCAAAAATTATAAAGCGTTACGAACGCGAAACGATTGAATAATTTGGAGAGTTCTGATGTTATCGTTATAATTTGTGACATTACGAGGATTGCTTTATACAGTTGAAAATACAACCATCACTATATTCGGACAGATGGTCGAGCGGTTTAAGTGCTAGACTTTTATCCCAAGGGTCAAAGGTTCGAGCCCTATTGATAGTTAATTTTTACCTTTCTTTAACTGTAGCAATTCTGTTCAAATATTTACATTTAACAATTTTAAGAATTTAATGACAAAGTTCATTACATGCCAACATATGTAAAAAGGTCCCTTTAACACATTCCTGATATAAATATAGCGTACATTCGTGTTTTAGTAAACATACTATTAATAACCAACGAAACCAAAAACGCATATAAAACACTTTCAGTAAAATAGTGCGTATTCGTTGGTTTTATACACAATTGTTAGCAAATAAAAATTTAGAAAATGGCTTTTGAAGAGATACGTTTTTTTTGCCAACATTATAATTAGAACAGTCTGGGTACATAAAAACAACTATATAATCAATGTCTTTTTTATAATCTACTGTACTGAAATATAAAATGAGCGTAGTTTTTCTTTTTTCTATAAACATGATGATAAGTAATATCATTTTTTTAGAACTTAGAGTTTAAACATTGTCATGTGAAAAAAACATCCATGCAGTTTTCTTTACAAAGGACTGTACAGTGTGGGAATTAATTATTTAGCCTTTAAATACATTGTATTATCATTTTAATGTCGTTACAATTAACATTTAATTGAACCAAATGTAACATCCCATTCTTCTTGCAAAGCATCCATTCTGGTTTGTTTAAGGCTTTTCTGTTGACATTACATATCGATAATCCATTGAGGTTTTGCATTTTATTCCAAGTTACCAAATGTGAACTTAAATGGAATTATCAAATATAATATTTCGCATGTGTAATGTTATGTCCATCACCTTTTGTTATAATGGTCATCTGGTTATAATGACATAATGACAGTTTGTAAAACGTGGTAAGATAGCCCAATAGGCCAGACTTCAAAGCACCCCAGTCTTTCAAATGTTCATCGTCAAGTCATAATTTTTTCCTGATGACAGTGATGTGTTCAATGTTCTCGACATAAGAAGTTAACATCATACAATTAAGCCCATATAGTTAATCGTAGAGCATCGTAGAGAATTATCGCGAACTTGTGTGTGTGTGTGTGTGTGTGTGTGTGTGTGTGTGTGTGTGTGTGTGTGTGTGTGTGTGTGTGTGTGTGATACGTTAACTTGAAGGGATTTATTCGAAAATGTTCGTTTATGCAAAAACACTCATTAAATAGTGTTCAATACAAAACTAACTTGTTGAATACTTTAAAATAACGTCTTACGTCTAATACAAAAAATGTTAGATAAGAATGACATGTCCGGATTTCGAACACAGATACTTCGCAAGCAAACATCTTCTCAATATCATTGGGCCTGTAAAAAAATCCGTATTTTATACAGTATCTTAGTAATACACGTTTTTTAATTAATTAATTAATCAATTAATTAATTAATAACAAGCCTAATGAATGCTTTCATGTTATCTGCATGTTAAATTGCTTGATCGTAGGTCAAAGCTTTTTTCAGATATCGGTTGAAACGAAATGGTCTACGGACCGATCATTCGGCCGACCGACGGTGCAAATCAATACCACAGCTTCTTCAAAGACGATAACAAATATCTAGAACTAATCTATATACCTTATATACAAAATTAAAACATACTTAACGATGAGTTTTTTTATTTTTTCTTGCAGATATTACGTTGGTTGAATTTCAAAACAAATTTGTTTTCGCAATCATCAATCAATCCAGTTATAAATAAGTAATTTAGAGTCTTCAATCCTTTACCGCAATGCCCGGTGAAGATAACAAACATCAAACCAATAAGCCTCCATTCCTTTGCGTTTCCTTTAAGCAAGGCTTTATGCACGATAGTCACTCACTACAAACTGAGCAAATTGATTAATACTCCTCACGGATTATTATTTCAAAGCCTATGCGAATTTGTTAAAGCTATTTTCTCTACATTACGATAACACCAACATTAAGTATAGGATTTTACCTCTAAACTGAATTGTTTCTTGCGTACATTTAAATGATGTATTAAAATGCTTGTTTTTATCAAAACATCAGTAACAAAAAAAACCAGAAAACACTCACTTGCAAACATTCTCGTACTGTAAGAGGGTTACATAGTTCCGTTTTTGTATTGTGTGCACTTTAATTATAAAAGCCTATGGAAAATAGTTCAAATTTACGCATGTGTATTCTTTGCGTGATTTTCATTCATGAAGATGCGAACATAATTGTTTAATTGCAGCGTGTTCTCGTACTATATATATATATATAGTTCTATATATAGCAAGTTCCAGGTTAGAATAACGCCTGTATAAATGCAAAATTTCCTTGCAAAATCTACTTATACATATACTGGATATGTATCGAGTATTTTACGGATTTTTTTCAAAGTTTATTGGCAATTCGGCATTCAGCCTTTGGCCAAGTACACACATACACTAAAAATATGGCCTAGACAGGGAATCAGGTAATAATGCTAAATAAAGATAAGCAAATATGACAACCATAAAAAATCATAGGTGTGACTGTTAAATACAATTATGTGTGTTTGCATTCAATAATGCAACAGGTAGACTACTTAATACTCATCTCTAAGTTTGAATGCTTGGACCAAACATTTTGAAACGTTTTAAGCTTAAGAACATTAGTACAAGACATCATTGTATTTTTTAATGTTAGACAGCATGATTTCCCGATATTATATTTTATACTTAAATCGCCACATAATCGTTATAAAAACAACATAATAACAATTGATATTCGGCAGCACAAACATTCTAGTTACAGAGTTTCCACGTGCATTCTACTCGGAACAACTTACTATATCTGCCAACTTCTATTTTAAAACAATTTGAACTTAATCGAATTTGGCTCATTTGAATTCTCGACTTTTCATTATATATATACAATAAAGTTATTTTTCATATTCGACGCTTTTTAATTTTAAAGTAGAATACCATTTTGGAATGTAAAGCTAAAGTATCGCATCATTCTTGAACAAATTGGTATTGTATTCCTTGATTAACCATGTAAGTATAGTCGAACGTGTATCAGGTGTATAAAGCATATAACCCACTATAAACTATATTAAGCAAAACATTTATTAGAAACAAGAAGTTCAATAACTTAATCATATACGTTGTAAAAAAATATATTAAGAAATAAAGCAATCGTGTGTATATATGTGTCTGCATACTACATGACAATAGTTAAAATATTCAAGTGTATTCTCTCTGTATGCTTTTCATAGGACAAAAACAAAGTATATTAATATATAAAGCAAGACTTGTCATAAAACGATAACCTTGAGAGGGGTTTTAGTGCATATTTCATAAGTGTGTGCGTAACTTTCACATGTGCACAGACAAATCTAAATATGAAATGCAATCTACTGACCGTTCGCTAGTATTTATATTCAGCTACCGGCCGATAAACAATATAGGAATCAACATCAACATCTATTTGTATAACTGAATCTGTTTTATGTTATTTAACACTTGCAAATAGGTTTACAAAATCTGCAATCACTTTTTCATGCAAGTAGCATTAACAGTTTATTTAGCCATGTGTTAAAGCACATTAACACGTATTTCTGTGCGGCCTTTGGTTGTTCGGTTCTTAATCACTCGAAATATTGAAATATTTTAAACATATAGAAAAATACCAACGATGTTGATTGAAAGAAAATATTGCAGATATTTATTTTACTTATAATGCATAACTACTTTGTGTATGTTCGTTTTGTACGAATAATAATATGAATATAATGTATAAAAAATTTAGCATGTGTTTTTCAACAATTTATAAAAGATGTACAGTACTCGTCATACATGAAACAATGGTAGGAATGATCATACAATAGATACGGTATACACTAAATGAGTGTTCAATGATTTAAAACATTATTTTTAAAATGCATTACAAAGGGATGAAATTTGTTACAAAGTCATTGAAACAAAACAAACGTACACAAATCCATATTGTTTTTCATTGCTATTCATTTTTTTATTAATAGTCTAATACAACATTTTCCAGTGTCCGTACAATATTTTGAACCACAAGATACGTGCGGCGGCCTAACGAAGTGTGTGCCTTCTATATATATGGATGTGTGCGTGGTACTGACTTCTCAACTGAAAATAAATATATGAACATAGATTGGAACACTCCGTGGTGACGTGTGCAATTTCCGACGGGAACGTGTGCAAAATCACGTGCACAAAGGAAACGACGTATTATGACTCATGAAACGTATATGGACGTCAGCCCGCCATTTACATGAGATTATACAACAATCAATGGGTCGCATGCTTACCCAAGACATGACTAATCAGCGAAGCGAGCAATGGGCCATTACTTGGTGCGTTCTTCTCGTCTAGTTTGACGTTAACATATGGTGTATGTTTGCATATCTATTTAAGTAGAATTGCCCATATAAAAACATAACATATAAACAACCGATTTCATCAAGTTCTTTGCAATAAGTTTTACAAGAAACATTTAATATCAATGACAGTGTTAAACATTGTCTTAACACTCAATGATAATGTCATCAACGCAAAATAAATTGCATGTAATAATTTTTGTATTCAAGCCTGTGTATTGACAGTGCATCGGTTAATCGTCTGGACAAATCAATGAACAAGGGCTATACAAATGTGTATATTGAAAATTTTAAATATTAAATATTAAATCTTATATCGAAATGCACCTGTGAGGACAAATTTAGAACTAAGGATCTTCCATTTAATTCTGTGTATTATTGGCAGGATTCTGGCAGTGTTTTATATTAATTAAATGATTAAGGAAGAGACGATTATGGTACCTTCGTTTTGAGTTTGGATGTCCTGTTTCATTGTGTTTGTTTTCTTTGTTTCGAAGGGACGCACTATTTAATGAACAACAGGATGGTGTATAGTATTATAAGCATGGCATCATATTTCGTGTTTAATCAGCCATTTGTTTATAATTGTGATAACATATATATTAAGCAGTATTAATCTATATATTTCATTTATTGCAAGTGTTTTGTATGTGGGTTTAAGACAACGCGAGAACACCGGTCTGTTTGATGGCTAGTTTTATACTACACAGATACAGCGATAGGCATGCAGCAATACAACATGGTAGGCGGGGTTTATCATTACTGACGTGATCATTATACATAACAATTTTCCCCTTTTAAATGTGTTGATCATATAATTATTCATAAAGCTTAATTCATAATGCATTTGAAAAATAATATGAATGATCATTTTCAAACATAACATTTCTTGTTCAAATATCAGCTCAGTCAGTGTTCTTATCTAATTACTGTGAAATTACGCATTAATTGTCCATTTTTATATATCGTTACTACACTATGATATAAAATCCTCACAGCTCATTAGCATTCACAAGTACCAAAATGTCCGAGGAAAAGTACTGCAGCAATTAATCTGATTAGTAACAAATTACTACTGACAAGACAGTCGTTCAGGCTGTCGCCTGTTTCTCAATGGATACCGACGCTCCTTAGTTAATAGCTCATTTGCAACCAGAGGATCATTTTGAGAATCATTATCATTTTTATCTTTGTTCTCAATAAGTACCGGGTGGTCTGACATTAATTGGCTATGACACGGAGTCTCGGTAACAGATAGCGGTTCGCACGGTAATGGGATTGTGTCATTTTCATTTGAAGCGTTTTGCACGTCCGTAGCACGAAGCTGATCAATGTGCCTTCTCCACACTGTATTACCGATGTCCACTTTGTACATAAGTGGTCCGTCGCGTGAAACAATAGTGCCCTTTATCCATTTTTCCTTAGGGTTAGGCCTAAAATCTCGGGCAAGGACACTCTGACCTAAATCTAGTTCGCGAAATTTATTTCTGTCCGGAACTGACATTTTCATTTGTCGGTCATTCACGTGCTGCTTAGTATCAGGTTTAAGCAAATCTAACCTACTTCACAAATCACGACCTAAGAACAGTTTTGCTGGTGTTACGCCAGTTGTAGAATGCGGCGTGTTACGATGTGTATGCAAAAAGCAATTCAGTTTCTGGTTAAGGTCATTCGTTTCGCTGTTCATTGCGCGAATGCTTGATTTGAAAGAAGCATTGAAGCGCTCCACAAGACCATTTGTGGATGGCTTAGCGACCGCAGTCCTTACATGGAGAATTCCGTTTCTTTTCATGAACAGTTGGAAGCTTTCAGATGTAAACGTACTTCCATTGTCAGAAACAATTTGTTTCGGTAACCCATATCTTGCAAATACGGTTCGCATGACTTGAATTGTTCTTTCTGTGTTCGTTGTATTCATTTCAATGACCTCAGGCCACTTAGAGTGAGCATCAACCATGACTAAGAACATTCGTCCTAGAAACGGGCCTGCGAAATCAACGTGTATCCGCTCCCAGCTAGAGCTTGGCCATTCCCACGGATGTAATTGGACATTCGCTGGTAAATTCTGTTGCATTGCGCAACCATTACAACGTTTGACCAGACTTTCAATGTCAGCATCAATCCCCGGCCACCAGACATTACTCCGAGCTAGTCCTTTTATCTTTACAATTCCCGGATGGCTAGCATGTAACAGATCGAGCACACGCATTCTTAGCTTAATGGGAATGATAACCCTATTTCCCCACATCAGACACCCACGATGAAGTGTTATCTCGTTTCGGCGGATATAATAGCTTTTGAGTATTGGGTCATAAAAGACGGATCTCACTTGCTTGATTTTGCGGTGGTAAAATGTTAACCTACATTAACTAGTGGGCTGGGTTTATCTGCCAGTGATTTGCTAATAACATTAGAGTGTTTATAAACAGAAACACGTGTTTGAGCAGACAGCAATTTGGCATAGTGTTGAATCTGTGTTTACATGTAAACTTGATTTCAGTCATCCGCTATAGCTATTGGCTGAGAGAAGTTCATAACCTTTCAAGTGGGCGGTGTTTAACATTTACAGGGAAATTTGAATTTCAAGCAGACAA
Source organism: Dreissena polymorpha (assembly GCF_020536995.1). Taxonomy (NCBI): domain Eukaryota; kingdom Metazoa; phylum Mollusca; class Bivalvia; order Myida; family Dreissenidae; genus Dreissena; species Dreissena polymorpha. The sequence continues at coordinate 143,796,950 of NC_068358.1, read as the reverse complement.
CAAAAACCTTTTTTTCTGTAAGTCAATAACTATATAACTTACAACAACCAAATTTTACATACATATTGTTTGTATACTAAAGTATGTGTATGCAAAATCTCATCGGGAAATATTAAATACAAACTTAAATATTTTGAAAATAATCATTTTTGTTTTCTGCTGTTTACACACCAGTGTACAACTAAAAAATAGACATTTTGTGAGTTTGTGGCCTTTTTATACTGCTTCTCTGGTGTATGAGCGTTTGAAGCCCAGCCCTGTTTGGCGTATTCTAAGACGCTTGGCATAATTGGCTCGCGCTGCGTTTCGCGGCTAATTTGCGAACTTGTTACAGGGAGTTGCTCGAATTGTGAAGTGTAGAATATTTGTTCTACATCATCAGAGTTATGATTATGATTCGGCGCGGGTTGTCTGGACAACCCATCAACATTTGTATGCCGTTTTGTGCATTTGTACTCTATGTCGTAATCAAAACCGGATAGGTACAAAGCATATCTTTGTACGCGCGCAGCAGTTGTTGCGGGTATGCTTTTGCTTGGACTGAAGATTGATAACAGCGGCTGACAGTCCGTTACTAGGCAAAATTTCCGACCGTACAGGTATGGGTAGAATTTCTTTACTGCCCAGAATATAGCCAACGCTTCTCTATCAATCTGCGCGTAGCTTTGCTCGGTATTGCTAAATGACCTTGACGCGAAAGCAATAGGTTTTACAGAACCGTCTGTCATGACATGAGACAGTATCCCCGATATTCCTACCGGAGAGGCATCCGTCGCCAGTCTAACAGGTAGATCTGGGTTATAATGCGTAAGCACGGGCTCAGAAGTGATCAGCTTTTATGAATTTTGGAACGCGATCTCACATTCTTTTGAACAAATAAACTTACGATTTTTTTCAAGCATCGCGTTTAGTGGTTTAATGACAGTCGCGAGGTTCGGCAGAAACCTGTGGCAGTAATTGAGAACACCAAGACACGCCCTTAAAGAAGTAACATCTTTAGGTGTGGGTGTGTCAATCACAGCCTGCACCTTGTCATTACACTACCATAATCCATCTTTGTCGATCTCGTGTCCACAATACGTAACTCTATCCTCAAAGAACACACATTTGTCTTTGTTTTGTTTTAAACCAAACTCGTTCAAACGACAAAGCACTTTCTCGAGGTTATCCAAATGAGACTGATCACTGTCCCCTGTCACGATCATGTCATCAAGAATGCATTGCACTCCAGGTATTCCTTGAAGTATCTGGTCAATTGTGCGTTGCCAGATTGCGGGAAGATCGATATTCCGTACACACATATGTTGTACCGATACAGCCCTTGATGAGTGTGAATGGTCAACAATTGCTTGCTGTCGTCGTCGACCTCAAGTTGGAGATACGCCTGGCGAAGATCCAGTTTCGAGTATTTCTGTCCGTGTGACAGATTCGCGAAGATGTCCTCGATCCTTGGTAGGGGGTATTTGTCAACTTTAAGTGCTTGGTTGACTGTCATTTTAAAGTCTCCACAAATTCGAACATCCTGTCCGTTGCTTTTCAATACTGGAACGATTGGCGTTGCCCATCTGCTGGTATTTAGCCTCGAAATAATACCTTGCCTTTCAAGGCTGTCGAGTTCACGCTCTATTTTCGGTTTCATAGAGTACGGAACTGTCCTTGCTTTCAAGAATCTGGGTGACGCGTCTTCTTTCAATGTTAACCTGGCTTTTATGTCCTTCACTTTTCCAATACCTTCATCGAAACAATTGTATTGTTTTTCAAAATCGTGTTTAGTCTGTCTTTAACAATATCTATTTCGATCACGTTTAAGGTAACAATGCGTTGCCAGTCTAACTTGATAGCCGTTAGCCAGTCTCTCCCGAACAACATACGTCTTAAGTACTGATTTCGCGGGATCTAGTGGTACATTTCCGAACCGTTTTCGGAAATCAATTTCCGACATTAATGTCACTGCCGATCCTGTGTCAACTTCCATTCTGAATATATGTCCGTCAATTTCAGGTGACACTGTTAATTTGTTGTCTCCACTGTTCACAGAATTAATAATCAAAACATTGTCATTATCTGTGGTGTTCGTTGCATTGACGTGTTTCATTTTGGGACATATTTTCTGAATGTGTCCTTTTGTCTTGCAGATGTGACATACGGCGTTTTTCCACCGACATTTTTGTGACACATGGTTGTTCTTCCCACAGTGAATACAGTTCGGTTTGGAAGTAACTTGCACCGTTTCCCTTTTAGGCGGTGGTCTTGTCTTTGTGTGTTTACGGTTAGCAATCCGGTGTACACTACCGGTAGCTGCCGACGACTGAAGTTCTGCGGCGTCCTTGGTCGCTGTTTCCATAGCAGTCGCAATTTCAATTGCTTTAGCGAATGTAAGATCAACTGTTGAAAGCAACTTCCTTTGTGTTGTTTCCTCACGAAGACCGCAAACGAATTTGTCCCTTAATGTGTCGTTAAGGTTGTTGCCAAAGTTACAAAATTCCGCCAACTTCCTTAATGTCGCTACATAGTCCTTGATACATTCCCCCGTCGCCTGCTTTCGTTTATGAAATCGAAAACGTTCGGCAATTATCAGCGGTTTTGGACTAAGATGAGTGCTAAGCAAATCACACAGTTCCTTGTACGTCTTCTCCGACGGCTTTGACGGCGACGTTAAACTCCTGAGAAGACAATATGTCCTTTCCCCTAGGAGGGTAAGTAATCCAGCCACTCTCTTTTCAGCTGCAATATCGTTCACAAGAAAATATTGCTCCAGGCGTTCTTGATAAGAAGTCCACGTTTCCGTGTTACTCTCAAACGGATTAATGCTTCCTATTAACGTTGTTACCATGATTATCTCAGATGTAATATCCTGAATTGTATGCACAATACTTCATTTTGAAAGAAAGGATAAAATTCCCGAAATAAAAACTCTGCTCAATCCTCGTCGCCAATTGTTGTGTATGTGGGTTGAAGACAACGCGAGAACACCGGTCTGTTTGATGGCTAGTTTAATACTACACAGATACAGCGATAGGCATGCAGCAATACAACATGGTAGGCGGGGTTTATCATGACTGACGTGATCATTATACATAACAGCAAGAATGTTTTAATTGTTTTAAAACATCATTATTATATACCAAACTAAATGTATATACACGTGTTTCAAACAAAAAAAAACATGTTAATTCACTTAAAAATAAACTACCCGATCCAATATTAACTGTTATATTGTAAATCGCAATCAAGAAATACTACACCTCTTTGTCTGCAATTACATTTATGCACCTATTTGAACTAGACATATGTTTAGAATCATCAATCAATAGTATTTAAATTTAAGTAAATGCCATGATCGTTCTTTCTGGTTGTCCGATAAGGGCAAAGATTTGTAAACACGCTTCACACCTAGGCAACGCGGAAGCAATCACAGTACACTGAAGCATGTGCGTTTGGTTGGTGGTATTCGTACCGGACAGGTGGGGTTTCTAACTGGCTTTCCCCCACAACATAAAACCACTACAAATATGAAAAAAAGTTTAGAAACAACTAAACTTCTGGAAATTGCAGAAAAATTAAAAATGATCCCTACTTTGGTGAGTTAAGTTTTTTGGAATGAGTGCCTGTCACGCCTTAATATCGACCGTACGCTATTTCCGATCCTTATGGTGTATTTGTTGTGCGATATTTCATAGATTCGTGTTTTGTTTAAGTAATGTGGGGTTCTAAAGTCACCGTCACCACGATTGACTATCGAGACTAGGATAACACAGCTTTTACTTAAACGAGCTATTGTCAGATTCTGAGTGCTTTACTATACCGGCATTGTGCCATTATTACGTTTAATTCGTTGTTGGCAAATACACTATTATCTTATTTCACGTCCTGCCCATCACGATAGACAGACATATCTCATTTTTAAACCGCCAACCGGGCCATTTGCTATTTATAATCTCTAAATTTATTAGAAGTACACGCAAACACATTTCTAAAAAACTAATTTTATGCTTAATAGAAAGTTCATCCTCACACTAAAATAACACCCAAAAATAACAAGCATAAGATGCTATGCAAATTAAACTCGAATTTATAGAATACTCATGCAGTTAGGAAAATAGAATTAACAATCATCGTTATTGCATAGTACTTAATAACAACATATGTAAACACAATATTCTTCAAGTTAAATTAATAATAACTATTAATGGGCTGTGCCGAATGAACGAATTCTTAAAGAAAAATATAACCGTGGTATGTCAGATTAATAACCCAGGTTAAGCAAAATCATGGTTATGGTTTCCAATTTAGTTATTTACAGGACTATATTATTTGCTGCTAAAGAGTTAAAAATTTCATGTAAGTTATGAAAAGTATAAACTAAGAGGCCGAATCTGGCATTTACGTTGGTAGGATCGATTTTGATAATTTAGTTTTTGTGTCTTCTCGTACTTAAAACAACCCACGCATATGAAAGATGTTGAACAACATGGTATGTTCTTACCAAATGTGTACCTGTAATCAAATGCTGCTGTTTAAACTAAAATTAATATCGACAATTTCGTTCATAGCGCTACGCCGATAGAAGAGGTTACCTACCAAAAGCGGTAATAACACATAGGCACCAAAAAGTGGATATTTCCCGGCAGTTTGAACGTTTTATGTCATTTCATAAAACATCCGTTGATCGTTTTGCACCATTTGTTGGGTGTATGTATGCTCGTTTGTTATTTATCAACATTTTAACTGATTTTGATTTTTTTTTAATCTAACAAAGAGCCAAATTTTAGCGTCCATTGTCATGAGTTTGGTTGTACCATGTGTATAATTTTCTGCATGAAAACAACTATTTATTGTGTTTGGACATTGATAAATAATTTTAAAAGTAACATGCAGTGAACAAATGTAATGATTTGTTGATTAAAAGAGATTTGTGAATTTTATGAGGCAAGCATGTTGACAGCCTTCAGAGTTTTTCAGTGTTTATTAGTTTCGAGACAACAATATTGCTAAATATTAAATTCACGTATACATTTGAGTTATAGAACATATATTTAATGCATGTTGATGGGGTAAAAATGCTGACCATTCTTACATAGACACTTTACAAAAGTTTTATTCTGTTACCCTACACATCTAATGGGGCTTAATGAAATGTACTACGTTTGGTAAACCTTTTATTTCTGGAAAATTTACCAACGTTATTATAATTTATTTACTCTAACATTTACACATTTTTTTGACATCATCCTACAGAATAGATACAAAAAATCTGCATGCCAAATTCATAAGTAGATAATGCAGAATATACCAGTCGGGGGCTCAAGCGAATATGGGACTTACTGGGTTTTAGTGCGGTAAGTTGGAAATTACTTCCAAGTTGTTTTTGTGTTTTTCGTGAAGGAGTAACGGATTATTTCACACGGTAAACCACTTTTTAATTTTAAATGAATACGCCCTTTCGGCTCTACGGTTTTTGTACTTTCCTCGGATTTGTTCATGGTCGTAAACGTTGGGATAAACAAGTTATTGAAGGAAAACCGTCCAAAAATATGTTGTCTACTTACGTGACGCTCGAGACATTGGATATACAAATATCATTTATGCCATGTGGAACTATAAACGCTAAGTACCAAGCTCAATGATAGACACAGATAAGGCATGCTATTGATTTCCTTATAATCCGTCAAAAAGCTTTTAATTTAGAGACACGTTGATTATACATGTTCGTCAGTTGTGTGCTAACATGACAATGTAACTAGGCTATATTATTATTGTCCATTCTGATGCTTAATTACTTAACAACTCAGTCTCAACGTCCAGGTGAGTTCATTCATACGCATCCATATTATGAACACCTTCATATGAAAATGGGAATTATTCCGTATGCGGCCAGCGTACGAAATCGCGAATTCCGACCAAGAACTGCCCTGTCTGCTAACGAAACCACGAAAACTTGCTTGAATTTATATCAGGCATGGTAGCTTCTGATCAGACTGCACGGTCACATGCTTCGGCAACTCAGTCTCAACGCCCAGGTGTGTTCATTCATACGCATCCATATTTGAACACTTTGTAATTGATAAGACGTTGTGTTGAGGTTCGTTCTTTTAATTCAACAAACGATAACATAATATAACAAAATATGACGTTACGTTAAAAACAACGTTACATAAAGTGGCGCGACGTTACGTTAACGCGTCAAAACCGCGACATTCTTGGGGCCTCAAAATGATTAAGCAACATGTATCAATAAGTCTGATCAAACTGTTGATTTGACCAAAATACTTGAAGTTCAAATTATTAGTCAAAATAATTATATCAGTTACTCTCAAAGAATCAATTAATCACCTAAACACCAGAATATACCCTTTAAAAGTTCACTTTGTATCACATATGTATCAATCACATGTTAAGCACATTGTTTATCAACTGTTTATTGCGCTGTTTCTCATATGTTTAATGATTAAACTTTAATATACAATGTTCATCACTAGTTTCTCTCTGTGTCGCTTTCACATAGCACTTCTAACGGATAGAGTTTTACGATTGGCCTGGTTGTGTGTCCATTACACGTGCGTATTTTGGCGGCACGTGTTAACCCGTCATTTCCGGTAAGCAGCTCTTCAACCACTGCGAGTTTCCAACGTATCCTCGGGGAGTCATCTTTGATTTGTACCACTTTGCCTACTCGAATGCTCTGTGTGTTGTTGCCGGTCGCCCTATGGTATTCACGAAGACCCGTCAGGTACTCGAACTTCCCCCTCTTTTGGAACTGACTTATGATGTGAGCGTGTAACTTAGCTCTTTTGTTGATCTGGGAATGGTCTACGTTTGGGATCATCGTAGAATCGTCAGGGTTGTCGGGATATTGAAGGGTCGTCACTCTCCGGCCGTATAAAAGATGCGCCGGGGTAAGGGGCTCTGGATCGTCAATGTTGGTTGATACATGGGTTATTGGTCTATCATTCATCGTAGTGTCAATTCCTTTACGATAGTTTGAAGTGATTCAATACTAAAGTTAGCACGTCCAAGTGTTTTCTTCAAGGAAGTTTTGGTTAGGCCAATCAGTCTTTCCCACCATCCGCCATACCTCGGTGCTCGTTCCGGTATAAATCTCCATTATGTGCCCTGGTAACGTAGCGTTTCTTGTAGGGAGGTAGACTGGAACAATTCTTCAGATGCTGCTGCAAAATACGTAGTCGAATTGTCAGAAATCATTGTTGTTGGTAACGATTTCCGGCTGGAAAACCTTCGGAATGCGTTGAGGAAAGATTCTTCGGACAGGTTCGGAACCACTTCAAGATGTACTGCGCGTGTACAAGCGCACGTGAATAAACAGACGTTAGCATTGGATTCACTTCCGGATTTCCCTTTTACGGAAAGGGCTCCTGTGAAATCTACACCAGTCACTGTGAAGGGTGCGGCATGTTGTACTCTCATCTTTAGAAGTGAGGGCGGATCGAGCGTTCCATAAGATTTTCCAGACGTTTTCAGGAAGGTGGTGCATTTTTGAAGAACTGATTTAACGCATTGACGTATAGCCGGGATAAAGAACTTTTGCCTCATATGCGTAACTGTTGCTTTTGTTCCGGCATGGTGTTGATTTTCATGGACGTGTTCTACTATCAGTCGTGTTACAGGATGTCGTCTTGGCAACAGGAACGGAAATTTCGTCTGGTCATCCAACGGTGCATTATGTTTTCGTCCGCCACATCGGACAAATCCCTCGGAATCATGGACAAGTCGTAACTGTTTCACTAGGGTAAGTCGTGCTGATGACGAGGATATCATGTTGTGTATTTCTTCGTGAAACGCTGTAGCTTGGCAGTTTTGGAATCACTTTCATCTCCGCTGTATGGAGTTCACGCACTGTTAACGATCCTTGGTATCTTTCTGTGTTTTGGGATGTGCAGTTCTTCACGAATTTAAGCATGTATGCAAGTACTCTCAGTAGTTTGTTATAACGGTTGTTCAGATTCACGTCTATGATTAAGTGTAATCCATGTTGAGGACTAGATATTTTGTATACCGTGGTCACAAATGTTGTTTTACAAGTCGTCTGCTCATCTGATGTCGTCTGTTCGTATTCCGCTGCTTGTTCTTGTTGGTCCCAATGCGGCAACTTCTGTTCATCAGCTATCCACATCGGTCCGCTATACCATAACGTATTGTTCATGAACTGTGTCGCTGGAATTGCACGGGTAAGAAGATCTGCAGGATTGTCGTAAGCTGGGCAGTATTTCCAAATGTATGTCGCGGATATGTCATTTATTTCTCTCACTCTTTTTGAAATAAACCGTTTTAGTGGTTTATTTGTTTTCAGCCAATGTAGCACGATTTGGCTGTCGCACCAGAAGACCACATCTTTGGTAGAGAGGATTTTATTGTATGTGTGAAGCAAGACGAGCGCAAATCAAAGCTGTCATTAGTTCTAATTGCGGAAGTGTGAGCGTTTTTAATGGAGCAACTCTATTATTTGCCATAACTAATGAAGATTCTCTCCCTTTACATAAGAAGGTTACTGCTCCGTAAGCTTGGATGCTGGCATCGACAAAAACGTGCATTATAGGGGTATCGTCTGCGTCATGGTGGGAGGTATGTTTGTCGTCTGCATGAGGAAAATATAGTCGGAGGAAGGAAATTGTAGTCACTTCGTTGAAATCTTCTGCAAGTGATTTCCATTTCTCCCAATCTATGTTCTCTTTCCATATCTCTTGCATCAAAATCTTTGCTCGCACGGTCACTGGGTTCAGCAGTCCAAGAAGGTCATATCTGCGGGAGGAGTGTTGAAGGATGGATCTCTTAGTAGCGTTCTCTATGGTAAATGTATCACCAGATACATATGACAAATCATCTGTAACTGCATACCAACGCATACCCAGGACTTTGGTGATTGTGTCGTTGTCAAGGCAACCTTCAGCTTCCGCGAGTTCTCTTTCCGGAAGAAGGTTAATGCTTCCATCTCGTGCGCAAAGCTCGACAAAACATTGTCTACATACAGGTCTCCGTTCAAGGTGTCTGCGGCGCTGACATGAGAATTCATCTGTAGATGTTTCAGAAGGACGGTATTAGGTATAAATGGGGAACAAGTTGCACCAAACAATACAGCTTTAAACCTGTAGGTAATTAATGGGCTTTTATGGTTGTTGGGATTACTTAGCCAGAAAAACATCTCGTCGAATCTCGGTCGTTTTTGTGTAATCTCACGTTCAAAAACGCTTTCTCTATATCTGTGACAACGGCGTACTGGTGTGTTCGAAATATCAGGAGTATAGCTGTCAAGTCATTGAGGATAGGTGGGGTAGATTCAAGGCAGTCGTTTAGGCTCGGGGATTCACGTGCTTGTCGACAGCTGCAGTCGTACACCAATCGGACGGTTGTAGTGAGGGAATCTTTCTTGACGCCATGGTGGGGTATATAATGTACTTGCTGGGACGGTTGGGAATCTTCTGCGACCTTCTCTATAAAGTCTCGTCGCTCCTGCTCTTCTATAATCTGTCCGTACTTCTGTTAGATGAAGGGATCTTCACTAAGACGCTTGATAGTGGCTTCAGTCCTTCTCTTCGTGTCACCGTAGTTGCTTGGTAACGATGGATGATCCTGTTTCCATGGTACTTTTGCACAGTACTTGCCATCGAAAACGATATGAAGATGTCCTGGTAATTTTGAAGATATTCAATGGCTGTTTCATCTTTCTCGGCTGCGTTGATTCCAATACATTCTAAATTCAATAACCGTTCAAGCGCCATTTCTTCAGATTTTAGGGACTGGGGTATCATGACATTTAGGACAGTGTTCATTGGTATATTGAGATAATTGCTGTGTAAGGGGCCAGAAAGAAGATATCCGATCTTTGACTTTACTGCTGTAGGCACGTTTCCGCGTATAACGTCATCTTCTACCACATTCCAGTAATGGTCTGCTCCGATTAATATCGATATCTCAAAATTACAGCCGCCTTTAATAGGGCGGGCAAGTTTCAATCCTCGCAAATTGGGCAAGTTGGACGTAGCTTTTTGTAATATATTGCTCCTGGGCGTGGCATTGAGTGGGACAATCAGGACTTTAAGCGGAATTTTCTTACTTTCTTATGCGTGTAGTTAGATGCTAGCGCTCTCTATGTGCTGTACTTGGTTCGTTGTGCTTCAAAACGAAGATATGCTCATTTCTTCTGTTTAATCAGGGACGATGTTCAATTTCTCGGCCAGCTCTTTGGTTATTAATGATCTTTGGGCACCTCCATCAAACAGAATGTTAGCTTCAGCATCATAGAAATTAGAACTTACCGTGGCTTGCGCTGTTTTCAATAAAACTACAGTCTGTACTTTTGTAGCAGTGTGTAGCACTGAAGTATCATGGGAAGGGTTTTCGGACGTGGAATTGTGGGACGCAGATTCGGACTTCCGGCCACATATGCTCGTATGATGTTTTCGCTTGCATTTACGGCATCTTCCGTTTGCCGTACACTAAGCAACAAAATGGGTTACTAGACAACTAAAACACAGTTGATTCCCTTTGACTATCTTTCGCCTTTCGTCTACGCTTGTGATCTTTTAACATTCCGTTGTAGAATGGCTGTCTTCGCAAAATACACATTTCACATCATCTTTTCGTGTCCGTGTAGAATGGACCGCGTTTTTAGGTCTTTGATTTCCGTTCATCCTTTTAGGCTTCGTTCCGGTATAAAATGAGGCTGTAGAGTCAAATGTGTACATTTCTCTGCTATGTCCCTGTGGCATTCCCGCTTCTATAATATTTATTTCTTTACTTATCGCCCTTCTAAGATCACTTAGAATCCAACTCGCATCGTCATGATCACGAACCAAATTGCGTCGTATTTCTGCCGGGAGCTTCCCTATAATAACTGGTACAAACAATGTCCCGTATGTGTCCTGGCTTTGTCCTAACGATTCAAGCCCACGGATATATGCCTCCATCTTATCTTGGAAAATTCACAAGCTCTGTAAATTGTTACTGGGCGATGGTGTTTCTAACAATCCTTGCATTTACGCATTTATAATCTTGTGAGTTTTACCGAACCTTTCCCTGAGTAAATTTATATTTATAGCTTGCATATAGTTCCCGTTGGTAAGTGCAAATCCCTCAATCGTCTGCGCGGCGCTACCCTCCAACTGTGACTTCAAATAACTAAACTTCTGGACGTTGGACAAGTTGGTAATAAAATAAACCGAGTACTCAAAGGAATCCCAGAAAGACGGCCACTGTAGAATAGCACCGTTGAATGTGGGTAAGGACAATTTAGGTAATCTATGAAATTGGGAAGAATTTGAATTTATACCTGACAGATGACTGGTATCGACTGGATTATGTTACGCATGTGTATTTCTGTTCTCCAATGTAGTTGGTGTATCGTCGAGATGAAATGTCTGCTGTCGAATTTTCAACCTCGTATCCGCTTGATCACGTTGTGCATCTAAGGAATGAAATGTCGTCTGTTGACCTCCTACACCCGTATCCCCTCCAGAACGGTGCGTATCCATGGGATGAAATGTCGGCTGCTGACTCCCTATGCTCGTATCCCATTGATCACCCTGTGCTAAGGGATGAATCGCCGTCTGTTGACCTCCTTCACCCGTATCCCCTCGACCACGCTGCGTATCCATGGGATGAAATGTCGGCTGCTGACTCCCAATGCTCGTATCCCGTTGATCACGCTCGGCGATAAGTGTGTCTAATTTCATGCGTTAATCCATCATGTAGATGTCTGTTTCCACAATTTTATCTTCAATTTCTTCAGTTTCCGTGTTTGATAAGATTTTTTCGTTAAGTGTCTCTAGCATTTCCACTTTTGTCTCAATTTTTTTAGATGTGAGTTGATTTCTATCAGCGTTCCATTCTCTTTCTTTTCTTCGATTTTCTCCAGCAAAATAGTGATTGTGCGTTAAGTACCTCCTCTATGTGATCGTAACTTCTGTTAATTCGTCGTACTTCTGGCGTAATAATCACGGCACCAAATTGTAAAGACGATGTAAATAATAAGACGTTGTGTTTAGGTTCTTTCCTTTATTCAACTAACGATAACATAATATAACAGGGTATGACGTTACGTTAAAAACAACTTAACATAAAGTGGCGCGACGTTACGTTTACGCGCCAAAACCGCGACAACTATATACATTTTTACATAAAAAAGATTTCTTATAATCTATATGCATTTAACATATACACGTAGATTATAAAATTAATGCTTATTTGATGTTAAGTGCTTGGAACATCAAACCCTTTTATAACTAATGACATAAAGATAACAATTATTACAAAGCGCCGTGTTCATTTTTTAATTTATTATTTTGCATAATAAGACATTTATAGCTATAACATTTAAAATCATGCTATGGCATTATACACTGCAAATCCGGAAAAGTAATATTTTCATGTTGTTAATGTAAAAAACACAATAAATCACAGTGACAAGTGTAGGTTTCTTATATATTCATAAATGCGTTTCAATTGCTATAAATTTCATCAATTAGGTGCCTTTGCATTAAGGAATAAATACCAATCATGCGCCTATGATATTCCAAAAGTCCTTAGACTCTGGTTCACTCCCATCCGATTGAACGAAGGCAAACGTATCCCCTCAATTTATGTGTCCTATGCAAACTCCTAGAACACATTATCGCATCTAGCCTATCCACACACTTCACCAAACACGGCATACTCTACGAGCTGCAGCACGGGTTCCGCGAAAGGCGGTCCTGTGAGACCCAGCTTGTGGAGTTAGTCGATGTCTTAGCAAAAACTATTGCATCAGGTAAACATACCGACCTAATTCTCCTGGATTTTAGTAAAGCCTTCGACAAAGTCAACCAACTTAAATTACTTCATAAACTTAAGGAACATGGTGCTTCTGACCAGACCATATCCTGGATCCAGTCCTTCTTAATTGACAGTTCCCAATCAGTCGTAGTAGATGGTATAAAGTCTTACCAAGTCCCGGTTACCTCTGGTGTGCCTCGGGGATCCGTCCTCGGCCCTCTCCTCTTCCTCCTATACATAAATGACCTCCTTTCCCCTTGTTATATCCCAAGTACGCCTCTTTTCGGATGACCATGCCATCTATCTTACAGTGTCATCTGAGGTTGACTGCTTAAGGTTGCAAAACGATCTCTGTAAACTAGAGATATGGGAAGAGTTATGGGACATGGAGTTTAATCCTGGCAAGTGCCAGGTTCTCCATATGACACGGAACCGTAAGCCCTTTGAGTACCAATACAAGCTCCATGGTCAAATCTTATTCCCAGTTAAGGACGCAAAATACCTTGGTGTTGACATTTGCCATGATTTAAGTTGGAATACACATATCTCCAGGATGCAAACAAAACATTAGGTTTCCTCAAACGTAACATCGAGACAAAACATGAAAAGGTCAAATCACTATCATATCAAACACTAGTACGTCCCCCAACTTGAATATGCTTCCCCTGTATGGTCACCACACACTAAGGTCAACAATAACAATATAGAAATGATTAAGCGGTCACCAGTGTCACACATCTGCAAAATACACCCAACTGGCGCACCCTCGAGAACAGACACATAGATGCCAAACTCGTCCTTTTCTACAAAGTGTACCACCATCTTGTGACCATATCTCTTCCATCTTATCTTGAAGTCCCAACCAGGTTAAACAGACACATGCAGTCTCAGTCTCCGTCAAGGTCACACAGTCTATGATTATTTTAAGTACTCATTCTTCCCCCACACCACAGTTCTGTGCAACAGGTTACCCCACCCGTCATAATGCTGCCTGATCTTGAGAGCTTCAAGCAGGCAGTAGTCAAACTTAGTCACTAAACCCATGGGAATTGTTTTTATCAATTTGTATCACTTGTATTCTATATGACTTTTAAATCTCCTAACCACCTAACAACACTCCTTATTATTGTACAAATTCTTACTTTGCTGAAAGATATCTTTCTCAGCTTTTATTCTTTTACTTTACTAACAGTCGACGCGCACCCTGCCCATAATACTCGCGAAAGGCGTGAGGCAGTGATTTGAGATTGATAGATAGACAAACAGACACACAGACAATCAGACAGACAGACAAACACACAGACAGACAGACACACAGACAGATACACAGACAGACAGACACACAGACAGATAGACAGACAGACAGACAGACAGGCAGACAGACAGACACACAGACAGACAGACAGACAGACCGGCAGGCAGGTAGGCAGGCAGACAGACAGACAGACAGGCAGACACACAGACAGACAGACAAACAGACAGACAGACAGACAGACAGAAAGACAGACAGACAGACAGACAGACAGACAGACAGACAGACAGACAGACAGACAGACAGACAGACAGAGGTCATCCTTATTTATTCATTTATTCTTGTAATATATCGTTACGATATGTCACATATAAGAATGCACAGATTCACGTTCCCTTAAGTAAAGCTATAACCATTTTTAGCGTGTGGGATTTAGATGAGAGCAGCGTAGTACAAATAACATAGGCCGACACTGGATCATGGAGACCAAACTATTTAATGGATCATATTAGTTCAAATTGTGTTACTTATTCATAGAGTTTCATAGAGGCGAAACATTTGTGAAATACTTGTGAAGAATCTCATACAATGTTTAACGTACTAGATCGTCACTGATGTTCACAAAAGACCACTGAAAGATTCGAGACAAATGAAACTTTTGACCAATGTAGGCAAATTTACTCTCCGTTACTTATTTAGGATGCCAATACAAATGCAAGAGGCCGGTTTAGACAAAGAAAAAGTTTGAGCGATGTTATACTTTAATAATGGTATTGTCGCATACGCCAGAAAATCATCAGAACATGACACTATTTGAAGTTTATGCTTATTTATGTTTTAAGTTCCGAGTTAGTTTAGCAAACATAACCTTTATTGAATGTTTAAGTCATGGTTTAACAATTCTAACATACTCCGACAATGGTACCATAAATCTAATATTGTTTACTTCACTGTGATTCATAACGAACACGTTAAAGGGATCTTTTCACGGTTTGGTATATTGACAAACTTGAAAAAAGGTGTTTCAGATTCGCAAATTTTCGGTTTAGTTATGATATTTGTGAGGAAACAGTATTACTGAACATTTGCCATGGTCTAATATAGCCATAATATGTATCTTTTGACGATTTAAAAACCTTAAAATTATAAAGCGTTGCAACGCGAAACGATTGAATAATTTGGAGAGTTCTGTTGTTGTCGTTTAAATTAGTGAAACTACGAAAATTGCTTATATAAGGAATCAAATACACTTTTATGTAAGCTTGGCAGGATAGCTCAGTTGGCTAATGCGTTTTTTCTACAGGATTCTGGGGATCACTGGTTCGAGCCGTGCAGCGGGCTACTTTTTTTCCTTTTTAAAATTTTATTTTTTATGTTTTACTGGAGCTTTTAAAATTTAATGTTTTCATTTATCAATATAAAGCATTTAATGACAAACTTCAAAACATGCCAAAATCTGTGAAAAGGCCCCTTTAATATAGAAACCGATTTACATGCATGTGTTGCAGAGCCAAACAGTGTCTATGTGTCTTATGAACAAATATGCACTGACAAATGCGGACTTCTCAACAATATATAAGTATCGTGTACGTGACTGGCAACAAAATATAAGCAGTTGAATAAAACTAGACGCTTTTTTATCATCCAGTACTACTTCTTCGGAACTACTATTCTTAATTTTATTCATCAACGTATTTCATGTTTTCATAATCGATAAAATCGTACAAAATACTCGGTTTAAGAAATCGGTAATGGTGTTTGTTAGGCGCATTAATGTGTTGTAAAGATGCGTTTATCGATTAGCATGTATTTAAATTTTAATCATACCATATGTCAGATTATTGTGAACAGATAAGTCTAAGATGCAAATAAAATTCTAGGCATATTGATTTTAGTGAGGTACATGCTGATAACATAAAGGAGTGTTTAGCAAAGTATATTTTTGTTAGAGAATATGTCTTACTTTTTTCAAACTTTCAAGTGGGTTTACAGATCCTGTAATTACTATGGTCTTAATTATAGATAAGTGAATGTTTATTTAGCCATATGTTAGCACATCTAAACGCTTAGTCTAAGGAGTAAAATAAATATAGCAAGCCATGAAACTCCACAAATTCTTATCAGGAAAGAACATGTTGTTTTGATCCACGTATTGTTTACTATTCATTAACTATGAACACACAATGATAAAAGCATTGAAATAGACATAAAAAAATTGTTGTGAGTTACAGTCCACACATTCGGCTTTCAATTTATGACGCAGCAATAATAGTAATAAGACAATACAACGTTTACTCTCACGTCCATGTTTGCAAATGTTAAAAACATGCAAATACTGCTCTATTTCGGTGCGTTTCTTTCGAACTTTACATATAATGTGAGGAATACTTAATTCATAGTATAAAACTCGTTATTGTACATCTTTGATATTGCTCTGATATCACTGCATGAATAAGAAAGTACACCATTTACGACAAGACTAAATACAGTTGTTTTTATCAGATAAAAGACACATAATTGTGTTATTATATTGTTTCGCATATATATATAAATGTTATAATAATAGTTGTGTGCGCATTCATATGTTTACATGTGTATTGTTATATAGAAATGTGAATTAAATACTTTAGCCGACACTGTGAGCATGCATTCTCCACTGTACTTTATGAACTTAATGCAAATCCGTGCAGACAGTGATTGGGGTTTGCAATCTATCAAGTAACGCCACCGGACAATGTGCCTGCACATCTATACTATTCTGCTGTTAAAGACAACTAAAGCAATGTCTGCTAAAATGTGCTCTACGCGTATCAAATAACAGCAATGTGGTGATCAGGACTGCAATATTTGTCACGTTAATCTATTTTCTACGTATTAATAACGATAAAAGAAATTGTGGTAAGACAGCGTAATGGAGGCTCTGTCTTAGAGAAAAGTCTTCTACTTAGTGTATTTTGTCACGCACCCCAAATGCATTTTGGGCAGAAAAAAAACCCATTCAGAACCATTCGAACACGAAGCAATAATTCCGTTTTAATCAAAACGTATGATTTTCCCAAATGCGATGCCTCACGAATCTGTCTGTTCAGTAGTAATCAAGCTTGAGGTTCGTCTTTTATTCGCATCTGACTGGTAATGATCTTTAAATAGATACTCAAAAAAACATATGAGCTATGCTCCGTGAAATGGGGGTTTAATGCATGTGCGTAAATTGTTGTCTCAGATTAGTCTGTGCAGTCCCCACAGGCTTATCAGCGACGACACTTTCCGCCTTAACTGGATAATTGCTAAGAAGAGACTTTCTTGAAACGAAACGGACTGCACAGGCTAATCTGTGACGATACTTTACGCGCATGCATTAAACCTCTTTTTTATACAGAGCACGGCCCATATGTAAAAATAAAATATGGGGCCGTGCTCTGTTTAATGATCATGTTTAATGATTTGTAATTCCTTCACTTTTACAGCTCGATACTTATGTCATGTTCATGTTTATTTCAGTAAGTTACGCTTATAAATTTTGCTAAGAAAGGTTATTTATTCAGTTGCGATTGACGGACAAGACATCAACAAATATATTGATGAAAGCAAATCCGCACTTAACATTATGTAACAAACCGTGCGATAATAAGTTATTTCAAAAAATATTTTTGACTATATATTTATTTGAAAAAAATCAATAAGGCCTGTTATATATACTTGGAACCTGGACCCAAATGAATGTCAAATTGCATGGATCTGCCTTATGAAAACCGACTAAGGTTGAAAAAATGTTTAAGCATACAAAACTGTTACATAATTTTCATTAATTAATATATTTTATGACCTATTAGTTTCGTCCGCAAAAAAAGTGGTTTATATTTTTGATGTTTACTATATGCTTAAGTAAATCAGTATACGTTATGATTCATGTTTACTGATGTTCTCGCAATGCCTTTCGATTTATCTTACTTGTGCAAATGTAGTCTTAGTTATTAGTTTGCTTTCCAAAATAGTATGCGTTAATATTCCATTTAGTTTCAAAGCTGGCATTAATACCTTGTTGCAAACGAAATAGTGTTATATGTCCGTCTAGCTGGGCAAACCTCAGTCAATTACCGGTATTGGGCTGATTTCTTGGTTGACCTAACCTTTGTGAAATAACCTATGAAGTGGTCAGACTTTGCTGAAACGCTACCATTTATGAGTAGTTGTATTCCATGAACTTATCTTTTAAAATATATTAAATTCGTTTATAAAATTACGGCAGACCGTTTGTAAATGCTCGTTTGGAAAAGTAGTATTCATAATACAAACTAACACAGTATTTATAGATTGAATATTGTTTGTCTTATACAAGTGCAACATACCACTAAATAAACAATGAAACCTGTGAAATAATTCCCACAATCAAAGAGCACAATATATACCGAAATAATATTTGATGCATCGTTCAATCGTATCCTTATTTAATGTTCACATGTATACAAGTACTATATTGATAAATTAAAAAGACTTTTCGACTAATAGTGACCTAACTAAGGATATTCAGAATGGAGAAAACTTTAAAACATATCTAAAATATTGCAACGCCAGAAGATTGCATATATGTATCATACTCCAGATGGATGAGGGCCGTAAATAGCGAAGGATAATACTTTACTGAAATGGCGTTGATGTATTATTAACTTCAGGTTCATCGTGGTTACATTAAGGTCGAAATAGAAATATTTCAATCTGATCGTCCACGCAGAAGAAATGATAACCCCCATCACAGGCGATCAATCTGGAATGCAATACCACAGGTCGGATGCCAGACACATTGTTCGTTTTAAACTAAATATAACATACCATGGTATACGGGAACACAAGCGAAATACAATTCAAGAATTATGTATTACTTATGTAGATTACAAAATAAAACTATATAAACATTAATTTTTAAAATTGGTTCCGAACACTATATAGTAAATCATATTATAATGATCATTATAATCTTTTCATATCGTTGTTTATAAGTAAATGAACAACGCCTTATCGTTATAATCAGAGGTTATTAAGCTACCTGTGCTCACGCATGCAATGAGAAAATTAAAAAAAAAACTATTCGTACAAAGAAAAGCTTTTAACAATTTCCAAAATAAATGTGCGCCTCTGTTTTTTACAGATTGTTAATGTACACAATTCATGTCCATATAGATACACTTAATAGCGTCCATTTATTTAAATATTCAATAAATGTCGCAATTGTCACCAAATTGATATTATCATATACACGCAAACACGTATACTTGCATAAGGTACAACTATGTTAAGGGTAGCCTTCAAGCATTATTTAAACTTAATTGATCCTTGTTCTTGAGCAGTTTCAATAGCTAAAATACACTGAATAAAACATGGCAGAATGACGATGACATCATGATTATTTTGTATTTTGATGGCACAAAACACATAAAACAATGTGCGTCTCTCAAATTTAATATGTCTATACTTTGTTACATACATGTAAATTTACTATGGTTACCTTTCCACTAACACAGTTACAATAAATAGTTAAATTTCCGTAAACGTGTCTGGAAATCGCAACAAAAATTAAAGGAAACTATCAAAGGAAACAGTTTATGCAAATATTTTCACGAGTTTCAGGTTAATTATTGACATAATAAGTTCTTTACAAATGTCTGAGTTATTTTCCATATTTTTATTTTAATATGTTCCACTTCATTGAACAAAAAACGTTTCATATATCTTGAACAATTTCAAATATCTGTTTTTTGATAAATCAAGTGTACCCGAAATATCTAAAGCAATCAAACAATAATAGCTATCAAATAATGTTATTAAACAGAATACCAAACACAAATTGCATGTGTTATTCTTACACGGGAGAAGAGGACTAGAACACGAACGACCCGAATACTGCTGTGTTCAAATATTGCGCAATTTGTCTGCAAGTCAGATGCCCGTACCTAGATGGATATTTATTCTGGATGCGTCGCTTAAAGATATAACGTAACTATTAAACATCTTATTTCATCCGTCTCACATATCTGTTAAAACTTGATTTGAAAAGAATCCTATTCCTTTTGTTTTAACGCGATTTTATGGGTTGACATTTTCATGAGAGTAAAATATCTAATATAATTTGATAACCAATTAAAGAGGAATTACTGCAGTTCGTTACGGTAAACTATAATGGTGAAGTTACGGAATTTACTTACCATTTTCAAACTAATAACCTTACGTTTGATATGTTCAACGGCACATATAGCACAAAACCACCAACAACAATTCATGACACACCTCTGATAGTCTCAACATTCAATATGATAGACTAACAGTCATCCATATGAAACTTGTGTCGTTACTTTTGAATAAATGAAATCATTTGTTGCATAACAATGTCATTGTTTGGCTAGCTCCTCTTTTCAGCTCAACATTAGACTCACACGTAAATAATATGAAAGTACATGTGTTGTTGAATGTGTATGACTAATTAGCCTGTTTATCATATGGTCAGGACAGGTAAACCTGTATGATGTGTGCTTTGTTTGCACCCTGCCTGTATTTGAACTTAATATTTTGACATCACTCATTAAAGGGGCCTTTTCACAGATTTTGGCATGTATTGAAGTTTGTCATTAAATGCTTTATATTGATAAATGTAAACATTGGATCTAAAACGCTCCAGTAAAAAAAGAATAAAATTAAAGAAAGAAAAAAAAGTAACACTCAACTAGGTTCGAACCACTGACTCCTGGAGTGAAGGTCAATCGCTTAGACCAATCGGCAATCAGTGCTCATACAATGAGTGATGTATTTTATACTTTATATAAGCAATCCTCGCAGAATCACAAAATATAACGAGAACAACAAAACTCTCCAAAGTATTCAAACGTTTCACGTTGCAATGCTTTATAAGTTTCAGGTTTTTAAATCGTCAAAAGATACATATACTGGATATTTTAGAGCTTTGTTAATATTTAGCATTACTGTTTCCTCACATATATGATAACTACAACGAAATTTGCGAATCTGAAACATTTTCTTTTTATCTCTTGCCAATCAAATTAAAACAACACTCATTTGTACCATCTGTTTTTCAACAAACTATAAAACGGAAGGCTAAACCAAAGATATAAAGTCCTATACAACATTACAACTAAAATACACTTTAACGTAAAATATAACATGTATGGTATAGCATGTATCCATTGCAACATCCCGCGGGCATTTTATCGGAAACCATTGCAGTTTAAATTCATTTCCGTGTTTCATAAAATATAATAAGTGTTAAAACGTTAATGTATACGCGCATTAAAGCGTGATCAATAAAATAAACAGGAGCATTCGCTGTCAAATTAATGGTTTATAAGTGTTATTAATGATGAATCTCAGACTCGTAGCACGGATTAGTGTAGCAATGTTGTTCACGTATATGTCGAATAGTGTGACGTCATATCCAAGTGGAGCACCACGCAGTTCTTGTGAAAACGCACTTCCGTTCCACGTACTGGACGGCATTCCTGTAGAGCCGCAGAATTACTCCAGCCCGTATATCATTACAGTCAACGTGACTTCCTACGAACCCGGTGACTTCATTTCAGTTCGGGTGCATAGTTACGTCGGAGCCCTATTTAAAGGATTGTTTCTACAGGTCCGTCCTTTACCGGATTCCGGTGGCAGACGCTACAAGGATGAGCCAATTGGTTCGTATTTCCGAGAGCTACAAAATTCTGACTTGCTTAACTGCGGGTATTCACTGGACACTGTCACTCATGCTGGCGGATTTTCAAAGGTGGAGACGACATTCACATGGATGGCACCACTATTTGCAAAGTCTGATATTGAAGTAAGAGCCACCATTTTAAAAGACTTTGCAACGTACTGGACAAACGTAACGTCAAGAAGAATAAGTTTTAAACGAAAAAGCGACGATCCGTATCCAGTGGAAAAACTCGAGAAACCTTGGGTGAAGGAAATTATCAGAACAATAAAGGCGGAGGATAATCCTACATTGAGAAAACAGTTGGTGAAAGAACGATTTGCTAAAGGTACAAAGAATGCTATTGACCCTAATGGTTATATAATGGTCAACTATGTGAATGACATGTTGATGTTTGAGAACAAATTCCCGATTCCGCAAAAACAAGAAACGGCGCTTAATGATGATGCAATACAAAAATCGCAACGAGATGAGCCTAACACTGCAGGTTCAACTCCTACGCACACGACCACAAT
This sequence comes from Dreissena polymorpha, assembly GCF_020536995.1. Taxonomy (NCBI): domain Eukaryota; kingdom Metazoa; phylum Mollusca; class Bivalvia; order Myida; family Dreissenidae; genus Dreissena; species Dreissena polymorpha. Next base: position 143,774,713 of record NC_068358.1, on the reverse strand, counting down.
TGATGCTGAAGATAGATTTAAGGATCTGGAAACCACTATTCCGTTACCAGGTGACTTCGGGATTGAGGAGCTGGTGGGGTTTCGTTTCGTGGAAGGGAACGCTAGCCTTTCTGATTACGAGAGATGTCTTCGGGACGTGCTCAGGGGAAACAACTCAAACATTGACAGCCTGTCCAAATTGATTGAAGAGAAACCTTAGACTGCTTGGGTTGAGAGCGTCGACGTCTTTAAATCGAAACTATCGCACTGCACACTTTCTTATGATTATGAAAACGCCAATTTTTTATTGTAATGTGTGTATAAATATTTTATGTTTTACAGCAAGCTGTTGATTGGAACAATGTGACATCTGTAATTAGTGTGTGCCAACGATATGTCCGTGTTTGCAACGTCTTCCTCCTTAGTAGCTCCGTGCTGATCCATGATGGTAGCGATACAATCAAATTTTAGCAATTATAAATACAACACTTTAAATGAGACCTTACAGAAAAATAACGTTGTATGATTGAATGTATACAATTCATAGAGACATACTGATGACAACAATAAATTATTCATACATCAATGTATACATGAAGCACACACTAGTATGTATATCTAATGTGTACTCAAAACTGCGTGTGTTTTTCACATAGACCCAACACTACAGTCTACTGTCAAAAGAAATTTAAATGACAACTTTTAAAAAGGTAATGCACAACAGAAAAATCAAACGCATTGATATCGATCATTAAAGACAGCAAAAATTTCGATAGAGTCTTTTATGTATTAGGTTGATTAGTATGTTTCGGTAAATTATAAATTCTTATTTATCCACAACTATGTAAATTTTCTTCTTCCGCAATCAACACATTTATGTTAGTTTTTGTTAAACATGTGTTTGTTGACACACAATGTTAAAGCCCCAGTCCCATATTAGCACGGATGAATCACTCCGGATGAAGATCCGGAGCGAACCGTTGGACATTTTAGCAATTTGGAGCGTCGACGGTCTTCCAAAGACCACCACCCCAGTTACATTACGGCATCAACACGGACAATCACGGACAAACCCAACAGCAACACGGAATCAGAGCTACGGTGTGTTATGTACCAACATGGCAAAGACACGGATATTCACGGATAAACACGACATCGACACGGACCATCCCGGACCTTCCCGACAACGACACGGACCAACACGACGGCGACACGGGCCAAACACGATCTATCCCGTACCGAAAATAACTCGTATTTAACATTTTTTTTAGATTCAATTTTCTGACTCAGATGGTTATCCTTTTCATTCTTTTAATCGGTGTTGATACACTTTTTCGCGACTTTCCTGTTGCTCTTTCGTAGCTTCGCTTTAGCAACCAGGATACTGTTTTCACCTTGAGCGTTTTGCAGTAGAAGCTGGCATCTCATCAGCATCAGCTTTTTCTCGGTCGTCATCCTATCGTCCATGATGCATCGGCGGGACCGCAGGAAAAGTCAAGCGATTTGTAAATTGCCCATATTTAAATGAACATCCGCCAACGTCCGTGTTATGCCGCGCCGCCAATGAATATGTCCGTGTTTGCAGCGTCTTCCTCCCGTGCTGATCCGTGATGGTAGCGATACAATAAAACTGTACCGGCTGATCCGTATAACCGCCGCGAAGGATCCGGCGACAGTCGTACAACTGCCGTCATGGTCCTTAATGTTCCGGTGCCTGAAATTTGTTCATGGACAGTCAAGGGCGCACACGGCCAACCAAGGCATAGACATGGCTGTCGCCGGAACCTATACGGTTGTCCCAGGACCCTACACAGCTCCTACACGGACCATCCCGGATGCTGTCATCTTCTCGGTTTGATACGAATCAACTTCCCAAAACTGTCGTGTTTGCTTCCCGGATCCCCAAGGACAATACCGATCTGTCCAAGACCTACACGGATCGACACGAAGCTACATGGTTGCTACACGGTGTACATGCCGGATCGGGCCGGATATGAACCATGGTGATCCGGCCTCTGTATGGAACAGGGGCCTAAACATTCTAATATAATATATTACAATGAAAATATTGCCGGTAGTAAAAAAATTATAAGCCTGTCTGTTGACGACGTATTTTCAGTTCCAAGACTTAAAGGGATCTTTTCACGGTTTGGTAAATTGACAAAATTGAAAAAAGTTGTTTCAGATTCGCAAATTTTCGGTTTAGTCATGATATTTGTGAGTATTACTGAACATTTGCCATGGTCTAATATAGCCATTATATGCATCTTTTGACGATTAAAAAACCTAAAAACCCTGGTTCGAACCCTGATGCGGGCTGCTTTTTTTTTCCTTTTTTAAATTTTATTTTTGATTTTTAACTGGAGCTTTTAAAATTTAATGTTTACATTTATCAATATAAAGCATTAAATAACAAACTTTTAAACATACCAAAATCTGTGAAAAGGCCCATTTAACTATAAGATATCATGTATATCCTTAGATTTGCTGTATATATTACAAAGAAAGCATTGTCATATATTTCATAATTATCAACAGTTCTATCAATAGACAATTAACACTGTTGAATAGTGTAAGCGTATATTTATTAAAGTTCGCGAAATTTCTATTCCTCTATGTATAGGTGCAAGACTTGGAATTTTCTCCATCGCATCCAACTGGCATTTCTTCTTCGAAATCAATCAGTCTGTAACAAAAATGAGACAATAATTAACATTTATGTAGGATATTTACATCGATTGTTTTTTCTAATTACAAACACATTCATTGGATGGTGACATTTTTAACACAACCAACGCGGCTCAATATCACCGGAAATCTAGTCGAATAAATTTACTACTCTTGCTAACACATTTATAAATTGTCTGAACTATATTAACAGCATTTGGATATTGACGTTAGTTCAATATTTATAAAAACGGCTTCACAGAAAAGTGCCTTTGGATCTGGGTGGATTTATTTAATGTTTTGATGACGTTTAACTTTTTTAACGTAGTATATAAAGTGCATCTTTAACTTGAAACATAGCAACAACGGTCTTTAATTATAACTTCCATATACATGTATTATTTTAAAATGTTGTTAATATGTCAGTTGGCGCCTTTTATATTAGTTAAGCACGCGTATACGTGTACCGGTAGCTAACATGCAGTTGAATTTTAAAGATTGTAATTAGTCAGACACGATGGTCACAAAGCTCCTAGCTAAAATATATAATGTATATAGCTACATAATTACTACGTAATACTGTTATATTATTCAATCAATCTTCATATTAACATCAAGGTTAGCATGTACGTATCGTCCTCTGTACGGTCTTAAAATGCGTCTTGCCCATCACTGATTTCCTACATAAATTGAAAACACAAAAACATGTCCTTACAAATAAATTTTATATGAACAAGTATTTTTATTGACACAATAAGTTTGCTCAATATATTCCGACTTAATGTATGAATTGTTCTGAAAATACTTTACTTACCAATGGATCCCAACTTTTTGAATTAGGTAAAATGTTAAAATTATATACATTTCGTCAAGATATATCGATGTAATTGCCGCCTTTGATAACATATAAAGACATCGTTTTTTTCTTCATTCCGTGTATTCAAATTCATACTAAAACTTAGCATACGAATACCAGATACTCAACACACTTAAGAAGTTGTTCAAATATTTTATAAACGCTTTTACAAAGCCACGTATGGTCGTACAATAGTATGCATTCTACCAGATACATGTACATGGATATTCATTCGATAAGCATAAATTAGCAATATATTCACTAAGAAACGCATCGTGTGACTCGTTCTTCGATTTGAATCACGTTTCGAAGAAATCTGCATACAATACCGGTAACAAAAACTGAGAAAAAATGATAAAATGTGGTAATGGATACGTATTTTATATTAAAATTATATATAAATGCCGGTCGAATAACAGATAAAATGATTATATGAGGTCAAGATTATTCGCTGCTCAATGTATTTACTTTATATTCTGCTTTTTAATAAGAGCTTCACACGCACTATTTTGCTAAACGAACTTCATCACTCAACACAAAAGGCTGATACAATCTTATGATCGTTTCGTTATATAATTGTGTAATATATATTCACCGGTAAAGCGTATTGTACTCTGTTAATTTAAAGATGTACCGGTACTCGATGTTGTTGTTTGTTTTGCACAAGAAAATAATATAATAACGATTATAGGTAACAAAAGATTTAAGTCTACTGATTGTGAAGTACTGCGCTAATGGCCATATTTATTAGCTACAAATGCACGGACAACGCGAAATATATCAAAATCGATCGTATTATACCATACATAAGTTCGTTGAAAAAGACATTTGATAAATGATGATATTAATGTTTGAAACTTTCTTTGACATTCTTACAAAAATTAGACTGTTGAAATCAGTTAATATTTGAGCTGGAAGGGTGAATTTGTATACATAACGAAAGTGAAAGTGAAATTACGCTGTGTGTAATACCATGCGCGTCGTGTTCGGCTTAAACGCAAGGAATTCAAACCCGGATGGCCTACGTTAAAAGCGAGCGTGCGTATGAAGGCGATAGCTGAGTAGCCTTTCAAATACATATAGAAACTGGCATTACTTGTAATGCATTATATGTTATAATACACACAAATGGAGATGAAATTATTTATAACTATTTTAGTGAAACACTGTTTTAATCAAGAAGTCTATTGCTCTTTAAATTTATCAATAATTCGAAGAAAAACAACCTTTAATTTGTGAACAACTTATAAAAATACCCAGTGAAATAATGTCCAGTTTCTGTTTCATTCAATTCAGTCTGAATGACGACTTCTCGAGCAACCCGAGCAATCAAACAAAAAACGAAACGGACGCGACTGCTAAACTAAACCAACACCTAGAACGATAACATTTCCAATGTTCCAAATATTATAGGGTGCATGCACTAACTAATGGTGCAATTCTTACTGACGGACCGAAACGTTCGCTTCATAAAACAGGACCCAGTTTGTCAGCGTAAACTGAAGTCAGAAACAAATCTACATGTCTTCATATAAAATAACAAATTTATTGAAGCTATTTGGATTGCATAATAATGATTTGCATATCAAGTAATATACAGCAAAGTAAAAGTTATTTGTTCACAACAATTCTAAATACTAACAACATATATATTAATTCAAAACAATGATAGCATTTTATTTATAAGATTAATGTAAATTGTCAGTTAAACATTTAAGAATTTATGCTGTTTAATACACATTATGACATTTTAATCATGCAATATAACGATAGTATGAATAAGAAACGAACAAAGTTATGCACGTAATAAATATGTAATATTTAAGTTGAAAGCATAACAATATATACTATTATTTTGTCTAAAAGAAACTTACCTTGCAAAAAAAGGATATATCAGCGATATAACGAGTTGTTTTCCACTATTTAATATTAGACGAGCCGTGGACAATAAAAAATAATTAAGCATAAAACAAATGAATACTTTGGCGAAATAGGTAATAAAATGTATTATTGATAAATTTGATTTATCGTTATACAACAAGACAATGCAAACAGTGTCCATTCGTTAATATTTGATCTAAGGCAAGAGAAATGTTGTTGAGATGCGTGATTAAGTTACATTTCATTAATCAAACAACCAGAGCGGTAAGCAAGGAGTACGTATATTGATGCATACTATATCAATCACAACACCAAGTATTGTTAGCTAGTTGCATGTGGAATAGTATGTAATATATTTAAACTGTAAATAAAAGTCTGATACCTTATTTCACATTACTGGTATTTAATACTTATACGACCTAGTGGTAGATGGCGTGTAGCGGCTTGTGTAAGTACTTCCGGTGTAGTTGCCGTACCTTGAGCCACCGGTGTAGCTACCTCCGGCCGTATAGCTGCTCCCAGTATACGTGCTTGAACTGTAGCCATTCGATTGTCGCGTCTGAATGTCACCAAAATTGGCTATCCTGCTGATGAGCAGTGATTCGTCTCGTGCGTTGAACGTGGACGCCGTCTCGTCCTTTTTGCTTGAATCAGATTTTTCTAATCCCGGCTCCGTGTTATATGCTCGGATTTGCCTAAAGACTTTGTATAATGCCGGAACGTTGTCGGTTTTGGACGCCTTTTCTATTTCTGCTAATATCTCTTTAACCTCGTTTGATTTAGCCCCAAGTGATTTGATCTTCTCGTCCACGTTTTCAAAGCTGTTTTCTTGACCAGCTTTAGCCATTTCCAGAAGTTCTTGTTCTCTGTCATCCAGTGCCTTTCTAATCTTCTTGAACACGTCTTTGATCTGCCTTGCCAGAGTGTCATCGCCTTGATTGCATGATTCGAGCATAGTTTCACATTCTTTCTTCCGTTCCTCTAGCGCTTTGACCTCCCCTGCAAAATTGTTCTTACCTTCTTCAATAACAGGCAAGTACTTCTGTTTAGCGGTTGTTATATCTATGACAAATTGTTCCTTAGAACACGACTTATGGTCCAAGACAGTACAGTCTTTACAGATCGGCACGCCACATTTCTCGCAGAAAAAGTTCACCGCTTGCATCGCGTGTGAACTGCAATAAGTGACCGTCTGTTTGTCTGTGGTTCCAACGAAATCCAACAACTGGACGATTCTATGATCCGTTGTCAATTGTCTTATTCCATCCTCAGTCGTGATGAAGTTCGCCTTGCAGTTAGGACACGTGACTGACACTGCAAAGGTCATGTTGCTGGAAGGCACGACAGCCATGCTGTTCCGATACTCCGCCTCCTTGCGGTAGAATGAAGTGACGCATTTGGTGCAGAAGGCGTGGTGACAGGGCAGGAGGCGGGGCAACCTGTCAGTCATGTTGTAGCGGTCCTGGCAGACGAGACAGCGCAGGAAGGAATGCTCAAACTGGTCCTCGTCCAGAACTATCTTCTGCTTCACGAACACGGGTGTGATGTGTCGCATCTCTGTAATAAAATGCTTGTGTAAGCGTTTATTTCAAAATAAATTGCACTCCTGACAATCTTGATGCTTCTCAGGACAGTCATTTCTAGTTAACAAACGTGTCCGCAATTAAGTCAATGGACTTTTTAAACAATAACATTTAATTATCATTAAGTGCAGATCAGTGCACGTAAACTGCTTTCATTTACCATTAGTATACAATTGTTATTTAGTATCAAGATTCAGATAAAAGACGAAATCGCCTAGCACATCGATGAACATAATTTTAGTGTTATTCTTATTTTTCTATAACGTGTTAAGCTCACTGCACGTATAGGGGACGTAAGGGAGGAAACCTGAGCCGGTTAACAATTTAACATTCCATACTTGTCTTTCTTAAAATATGTTTACGGTTGCTTTACATCTGCTCCTGTGGTTGATATGACGCTATAGTTACTCTTGTTTAGAAGATGTTATAATAAATATTATTATTTTATTCTTTTCTTATAAACATTATAATGATTAAATTAATATAGAAATAACAAGCAAATTCGTTGAATTGATATCTCCCGCCAATATGCTTCTGGACACAAAAGTGTTATATTTGACACTCAAAAAAGCATTTTTTCAAGATACAAAGGGCCATAACTCCATTATTAACAGATGTTGTACAATGCCATTTGGCGTGCATCATCCTCTTATCCATATATATACTCATACCAAGTTTCAATGAAATCCGCCAAAGCATTTACAAGATATGGCTCCGGACGGACGGAAAGACGGACGGACAAAACAATATCCCTCCGCCTATGGCGGGGATAACAACTAACGAGCAAAATGATGACGGAGATCTTAATCATTGTTATCAATCCAGATATGATGTAGATGCCGGCCCTGTAAGACAAATTACGACTATTTGTTGCTTAGGGATCAGCTTGTACCTGAGAAATTTCGTTTCGAGTTGGGGCTCATGACGCCTCCCTGGAAGTTAGGATCTTCCGTCTCCTTGGCGGTCTCCGTCATGGTGGCTGCGGTAACAATCACCAGCAACTATAGAGGGTTAAGAATAGAATGGTTTCCTAAACATCGATTAGAATCAATCAAAAAGAAAGCAAGTAACTATCACCAGCATAAAGCGAGAGTTAAAACATAGTATTTACTAGTATTTCACATCGACACAAATTAAAGTCTGTACGCATTCATTAATTTAAAAAATTAAGCGATTAGCCATCATTAGCAACTTTAGAGGGTAATAGTCGACAAGTATTAGAGTGCCAGTAAACCACTGAAATTTGTCAAATAATAACACAATAAATATCATTTCAATTCATTTGAGCTGATGCCATTTTACATGCATTCATCTATTATCTGCGGACATGGGCTTCAAACTATAACTACATAGGCTCGCGGTATAATAATAGCAGTATTACTGCATCAGTATAATAACTTAACCTTATCAATTTTCCGAGTCTCCGGAATAATCCAAATAATTGTCGGGCAGAACAAGTATTTTTAAAACCAATGTGTCCAAAATACGCATGTACTTAAAGTAAGTGATCGTCGGATGTAAGGTCAGGTAAGCTCAACAACAATGACAATGTCCAGCGCTGACTGTATTTTTTTTATTAATGATTAAACATCAATCTTATGAAACGTGATGTTTGATTTCATCAAATGATTAAATCGAATTATTTCAAAAAAATGCTTCACTCATTAGAACCTCTATTAATTCAGCAGATACCCACATCGAATGCGCAAGCCGTTAACGATTTGGTTCATTTCATGGTTGACATATTTTGCAAAAAGCACGCCGTGAAGCGCTCGGTGTGATGGTTTACCCTACTGATTAATGAATATTTAATAAATGGGGTATGATCAAACTATTTTTTTTACAAACGTTCTACAGATTTAATGCATTCATACGAGTAAAATCTTGTAAAGTGTATATTACATATACAATAAAATGCGCATGTCCATGAAAGAACGCGTGTCAAAATACCCATGTGCATCTTTATAATGATTTCAATAGGTAAACCATCATATGAAAGACATGGCAAATGACTAAAACCTTTCCTGTTCGGTCATAAAAGTCGCATGTTCAATTCTGCCTTAGACGATGTACACTGTGCAAGTCTGAATTAAATTATAGTTGTCTTGTCTTGCCTTAGATATACACAAGATTATATGTAGTTGATTTTTTAATCGCTGATCAAAGAAGTATTTTTGGAAACCCGTTAAATAAGCGATTTCGCACATCATACAGACAGATAAACTAGTTGGCAAAAAATAAGCCAGTACTTCAACAATATCGACAAGACACAATTCGTAGAACACCATCGTAAATATTTCTGTGGTTGCATGAAGAGTTTCAATTTTAACTTTTTGCTTACCTAAAGGCTAAAAGTCGATATTGAAAGTTTAAAATGGCTATAGTTAATGGAAGTATCGCGATGAAAAGATGATGGGGAAGAGCGGATGTGGCGAAAAACTCTTTTACGTTTGAGTTTGATGATAAGTAATTAAACTGGAGATCAAAGAAATGAATGAAATAAGCAAAAGTAAACACAGAAAAAGAAAAAAAGAGAATAATTATCGCGATGCTGATGGCGACGACAAAGGCGAAGAAGAAAAAGACCATGATTATGACGATGCCTATGACGATGAGGATGACGAGGATGATCGTGCTGCTGCTGATGATGATAGTGGTGGTTCTGATATTGATGATGATGATTATGATGATGGTGATGATGATGGTGATGATGATGGCGCTGATATTGATTATGATATTGATGATATTTGATGATGACAATATGGACAACGATGATGATGATGATGATGATGACGACGACGACGACGACGACGACGACGACGACGACGATGACGATGATGATGATGATGATGATGACGACGACGACGACAATTATTATGATGATGATGATGATGATGATGATGATGATGATGATGATGATGATGATGATGATGATGATGATGATGATGATGATATGCTATTTGCGCTAAAAAGTTTAAAACGAAGACTTAAAAAAAATACTATACTTATAAGTTATCATTATTAGAAATTGATAAACTTTAAAAGCGTTACAGAATTTATTTTATCATTTGGAGTTTTTCTTTTTTTATCGCAAACTTTTGTGACAAAACATGGACTTATTAAATAAATCACACAATGCAAGTAATATTATAACACTTAGGCTTGTCGATGTTTTCTCTGTTTTGAAAAAAAAAATAGTTGTACACTGAAGCTCTTTAAGTCCGATGTGTTCGTGTATAAAATTTAAACATTAAAAGACAAACTTAAAAAGGCCAAAAATCTGTGAACAGGTCCCTTTAAAAGCATTATGTTGTGCTGTTTCACCGTGCATTAACATTGTACAATATCTGCTAATGTTTTCCTAATACTACGGGCTAAACTGTTTTGTGTCAAACAATAGCCCAAAATTAATGAACCAAAGGATTTTATAATAAAATCGCAAGTGAAATTTAAATCCTCGATTCAGCACTTTTACAGCTCAACGAGCGAGATATTTAAATATCGACAGCAATTTAACAACTAAGTAAAGTTGCTTTTAATCGTCATGATTTACATAGGGTAACATGTGACCATGTCTCTTTAAGCATATAGGATGTTTGAAAAATTATTTAGGGTATTATGTTTGTGTTCAGTTAAGATAGAATTCATTTACGCATGATAATTATGATACGTTTTATACCCTTTATTATTTACAAGCATTGCATTATACAATTAGAAAATTTAACATGTGTTTATGTAATTTAAAAGTTGTCTGTATCAAAATTAATCACAAACAATGCACAGTCATAAACGCGACGTTATCAACGTCTGACTTAAATGCTCAGCGACGATAGGAGAACGTGCCTTTAATTGTTACACTTGACCCTCTTATCATCCTGGGGCAGAAGTGACGTTCTCGATGAAATTGACAAGCTACCTTAATTAACGTACCTGTCTTCGTAGCAACCAATGCCCAGTCTCTTCACCCTGCCTAGCAACCGTTTGTCCAAACGTGTGAAGCGATTAATCTTTTGTTTTAGCCTATATCCAGCAGGCAAAACGGTTAAGTCTTTGAAAACATATACTCCGGAAGTCGAAGTACGCATGCGCTCTTAATTCATGTTGAAAAATATCGTCTGCAGTGTTTGTTCGAGCGTGGACTAATAGCCTGTGGGTTGTCACACCTCGTCGCGCGCTGATAAAATGAGGTGCGCTAAAGGTAAAACTAAGGTCTCGATCCACCGCTATAATGTTCTATATCCGCGCAGTTGCATATTTATCAGGTTGTATTGACCGATAGATCGGTACACAGTGTGGATATGTGCGTCGCTAAGTTTCGCAATTAAACCTAGTAAAATGTACGTAGCAGACCTCAATGAATATAATATATCAATATAAATTAACAGTTAAATTAAACCAACATTAAGCATTGACAATACATTTTAGAATTTCAATCAGTTTCTAAAATATTAATTTTCATTAACAATCGTGTAATAAGACGAATTTACGTGGCGTTAGGGCCCAACATGGCCAAGGACGAACACATGCAACCTCGACAGCGCCTCCACGTATAAATTAACCCGACACAGTGCATTATTGATGGCGGCGCGCAGTAAAACTGGTTTATAAATTTCAACCAATGAGCGAATTCCTTACAAACGAAATATCGTCTGTTTATGGTATACTTTGTCTGCTGTATGAATCACATAAACGGTTGTTTTAAATACAAAATTGCGTTAAGGCCGAGTATCAAGCGTCCGTGGGTGTAAACTATTAACAGGGATTGTCAAACATTTACATATGTGAGGTAAGAGTAAAAGTTTTCTTTCAGCATTTAATTTATTTAATTTCATACGGTTCTATCTACGTTAAGCATGTACAGTGTATTGCTAGTCTATGGGATCAACATGACGTACACGTCTATATCGATACACTATGGGTAATGATCGTAAATTGTCTATGCTTTAAAGCTATATATCCGAGCCGAGAGTGAAAGATAGGGTGTGATTTAAGGTAGGTGAAAATTGCATACATTAAATTGCTGATCGGACAGACAATTTTAAGCAAGTGTAGATGACATTCAATACCACAACGTGTTACACTTACAGTGTAACAGTGTTCATGAATTGTGTGCATGTTATGTTTGGTTTATATTGATATTATATATATATATATATATATATGAAAGAAAGATATGAGGTGGAAAGATCAAATACTCTATTTTTGAGCATTCAAAATAATGCTTCTATGAGTTATATAAAAGTTTTGTTGTATGGAAGGCTTTCTATAATAAACCATTTGCATGCTGGGAAATTTGTCGTCTGCTAAAATGTCGTCTGCTGAATTTCTATAATTAGCATTTTCTTCGATTTTTTTTCAAACAATACTATCAGAATAGCAAACAGTTTGGATCCAGATGAGACGCCACGTTCTGTGGCGTCTCATCTGGATCCAAACTGTTTGCAAAGGCCTTCAAAATTCGGTTCCAGCACTGGAAGAGTTCAAACCAGTCGATCTATTTGCGTTTATCAACACGTATAAAGGGAAATTAAACATCCGTTGGCGCTAATGTTTTACTGCTAATGCCAACGTAATGTTGATTCAATACCACAGGGGTCCATATTAATACATCTTCTTGCTAAACAACCTAAAGAAATTAATATGTAATTTTATTTAAAACTCCTGAATATGGTTCCTTAAAAAATTGTTAATATATCTCTGTTCGAAAAGTAATGTTTTGTGGGGGGAGTGGTGGTTAACATTAACAAAATAAGAATCAGTCGGTACTGGTAATTTTTACAGAAAAAGCAACGAAATCAATAAAAAAAATGATATATGTACAGAAAAATAATGTTGGTCTTTTCTGGCCTTTTTGTTGACTCGCCCGTTTTGACGATTCTTCCCGAATTAGTACACTTTTGCTGTTACCGATGAGCTGAAAGGAAAAGCTCCGAAGTCTCCGGCTGTCATAAACAGAAATCGAAAGAAAAGCGAAATGTTAAAAAAAAATACAGACGTTCTACTTAACAGGCTAGTTTGAAACAAACCAACGACATTCTTTTAAGTTTCGAGCTGACCAAACATTCTCCATAAATCTGTATCTTCAATGATTATCTTTCGAAAAGTATGTCTTTATTTGCAAAACATTTACTATTATTTTACATACATGTAGTCCCATCCTTAAGTCTATTACTATTTCGCGTTTAAGTCTAATTAAATAATTTTAAACACGCATGGACTACTTAAATTATCTATAATTAATTTCCGGTTTCTCAAATACATAGCTGTTTCAATGAATTAACAAGATGACGTTATCATGCTTGACCGAAAACGTACAAAGCTGTAACACCTATAAGAAAAGTCTGATATAAAGTTCGCATTCTTATCCGCATGTATGTTCTCAAAACTGTTTACTAAAACATAACTATTTCAAAAATGCAACTGATCTCGTATTTAATCACTTAGTTGAATATACGGGCATTACAAACTGAACATTACAATCTATTTTTGAAAACGATTGTAATGTCGACTATTATTGGGTCATAAGTTGTGGACGGTATTACTTTTAGTATGCATGTACATGTCATGTATGAGTTGCGTCATGCGGAAATGGGTCTCATGCCATGTGCGGCCAGCGTAGCTCCGGATCAGCCTGTGTCCGCTATAAATTCCTGCAATATTTATTGGCCCCATCAGCGGACAATGTAGCTCTATACCAGCCGTTGCGAATGCGCAGGCTTGCCTGAAGCTCCTTGAGGCGGATGTGGCATAAGACACATTTTCGCATGACGCTGCTTATAGTGTATAGGTAAACCTTCCATTTAAATAATACGTGTAGTATTTCATAAAAAATAGCACATGATATTTTCAGTTCTGTTTCTTTGTCTTACTGCACATGATAAGATATTTACATCTCGCGAAGGATGCATATAGCGTGTAGGATCTGGGTGATATATTAAGTCTTTTTCACTCCAGCAAACGCTCTTTCATAAATCAATTATCTACTTTTACCGAGAAGATATAAGTCTATATCACCGCGAAAGCAAAAAGATTTTCTCTAAAAGGTTTGTTAATGACAGTATCAATTAAAAGATGTGTGCACTAAATATTAATATGGTTGCTCTCTTTTACGATACAGTAACATGCAACTATATTTTAATCTTCTACAATCAAAACAAGATTAGTATTTGCTTTTAGGATTTTTAAGAGTATTGCATCGTTATTTTTTGATAACGGCTTTTGTTCTGTTCGTGAGAAGATTGTTACGTTGAATGCATAAACTATTATTTCAAGTAATATTCCATATGTGTAATGCCAAAGATCCCCTATACAATGCACAATAGCACGCCGGTTTTCCATTCTGTTAGACGTAGATGTTTTGTCTATCCATCACCTCTTAATATTATGATAGCCCACAGTAGACTATTAACCCATTTATGCCTAGTGGACTCTCCGTCTGAGAAAAGCAAATGTCTAGCTTAGTCAGGTTTTCGGTCAATATAACTACTTGTACATATAAATAGTAAATTTGTGTTGTTATTACAAACGTGCATGAGTATAAGCAAATGAACATCGGATAGTATGTTTTCATTATTTCTTGCTAAACGATATGCACTTCGCAATCCGCACATATAATAGAATGAGGAGTTACTAACAAAAGGCGCGACAACAAAGGCGTTCATTGAGCAACACATGTTACAGTTACACAAAACAGTTGTGCAATAAGAAATCCATATGAAAGCAGTTAAATTTAGACATTTATAAAGTGAGGAATTTAATGAAATGAGAACAAACATTTACACAACGTTAACGCAACAAATGTTATCGTCATTATCATCTAAATGCTCTCATGATCATGCTATTTCATGCTATGCGATAAGTGAGTGGCGAATACCATTGAATTATAACTTGATCATATTACTCTAGCTCGCTTGAAATGATCACTTTACAAGGCCCTGTTGCCAAGGTGTTTAGGACCATTTGTGATTTTTTTTTCAATATGAGAAATGCCTTATAGTTTTTTTTAAATATTCGACCTACATGTAATTAACAACAAAACCCAAGCAATAAAATTAAATAACTCAATACAGTGAAGCGAAACAATACAGAAACAACAACTTGTTCACATCAGTAGTGAACGTCATTTCTGTAATCACGTGACATCATTTGTATGATGTCAAATAACACGAAATAGTATAAATTTCAATCAAATCAATCGTAGACGGAAATCATAATAAGATATTATACGGAAATCAACGAATACACTCTACATCATCGCCATCGTCATCATATGATATGTATGATCCTCATCCTGATAATTGACATCATAAACCATTGTCATCATCACTACGTGTATCACACCCTTCATGTTTGTCGTTGTCGTCATCATCATTGTGCAAAGCATGGCTTGCAATTGGTTCAATCGGATAGAAAAAACAACAACTATTGACTCGACGTTGACCCTGGGGGATGGAATGCAAGCGCGTTATGAGAACAAGCAAATCCAGGGATTAGGAATTTAAACGCGTTCCTACGTCGCTTTGTTGAGCGGTTAATGCTCTCGAGTATTAAAGCTATAAAATTGCGTAGATCACAGTAACAATTTAATCTATCGAAAACAGATTTGCTTTAATTGACTTTATTTACGTTTTATAACTGTGTTATTCTTATAAATGTTTCATATTACGAGCTTGTTAAAACGCTTGTGCATTCATTGTGCTGCCACTAACAACGTTATTATTTATTAAGATGGTAGTCGTTTTTAAATATGTGATGATATCAATATACTAATTCCAATCCTTTTTGTTATTTAATGATTAACCTTCAAATTAAGTTTAATATTAAGTCAACATTTTGCATTAAGGAATCCATATAATCTAGATATCCATTATTATATGCTTAGAATCGCACAACCAATGTTTTAATCGTACAAATCCCCTTCTCTTGAAGGGCCCCGGTCCAAGTCCTCTTTTAGTGAGAATATGCCCTGGCAAGGCAAAGTTATCTAAATGGTTTATTTTTTTATTACCCTTCGTTAATCTTTCAATAATAAGAACAAGCATTATCGCATTTATCTGGTGAATCTATCAATCTTTTTACTCCTTAAAACAACTGTGTACATAATGTTTTGATTATTTAAAACGCCCACAAAGCTAAAGGAAAACTACTTACCTCGCCAACTCAAGCCGTTCTAATCCTTTCAAGCGCCTGACTAACCTGGGAGCGTTTATAAACATTGTCGCAATTTCCCATTAATGACACATACTTGTAAAATACCTGTTACATTGAACAATTTAGTCAATCCCGAGATTATAATCCAAATGTATCCCAAATATTATTGTGTTTTATTCCACCTCGCTGTATGGTTCTCAATTTTTTTTTTAATTTTTATATTTTTTAGTTTTATTGACTGCCGGTTAAAAATACACTCCTTATTAAATAATAGCATTCTGTAATAAATGTGTGAATTAGTTTGATATGTCAGGCATTTGAAATAAAATAGTATTGGACTGGTCTTTGTGTTAAAGTAATTGGAGTACACCAAGATGCCTTATAAATATCAGTTTATAATATTGTATTGCAAGCTTTATACGAATTGAAGATACTGAACGTCAGTCTTTTTAATGGGATATCTAACAATTTCTTTATTTGAAGTCCTAATTAATAAATTGAAGTGAAATCAGTGTATTCAGATTGAAACAGTTTAAAGCGCGGACCATTTCAAATCATCAGACATTACTGCCGGGCAGGATTGTGACATCTGGTATGCTAGCGTTGTCGAGCATAATATATAAATATGCTTCTTTGGTATACTGATGAAAACAAATATGGATGTTAATATATCGAACATCTGGTATACGAGAGTAGTCATATATAACATACATAATAAAAGATTAATTTTTTATGAAAGTTCAGCCAAATATAGGATGTATATGTATACTTGTGGGTTGCTAGTAAAAGGGAATGTATAATAATTTCTATAAAGTTATAAAATCTTCATTTCTTGGTTTTTATACCTGACCAACTGTAACTAATACATCATCTTGTTATGATAGAGTCTTTACTCTCAACATCGTGGTTTATATAACAACAGAGATATTTATAGTGTGTGAACAGCTGTAACCATACATCCCGCATAACTTTAATAAATGAAGCATTTGTATTGTAAACGGGAATGTATACTAATTTCTATACAGTTATCAAATCTTCATTTCTTTTTATTATATCTGGTCAACTCTAATTAATACCCCATCTTTTTATGAAAAAGTCTTTACTTTAGAGTATTTATAATGTGTGAACAGCTATAACCATACATCTCGCTTAAATTTAATAAATAAAGCATTTGTATTTATCTTTATCTTTTTTAAATCAATGTGGTGGAGTCTCCACAAGCCAAGAGAATGTTTTCGAAGTTAGGTCATCTAGTATGACAAATGCCTCGTGACATCCGAAAATTACGCGCGCGTGTCAGTGATGAATTGAAGAAAATCTTTCACGATTCTCTTACGTCGTTGTCAAACGCCCGGTTTGTTGGCACATTGTCAAATTTCGCTATCTCGTCATACGCTTTAAATGCAATGATACACGGGGAGGGCTCATTTTAATGTTTCAAAGTTGTTTAATGGCGTTTCCGTCCTCGATTATACTGTTATCTAGCAGTTTAGTTTGATACCTATGTGAAGAAGGATCTGCTTTATTGTGTTTGAAACCGCCATTCATCGAACGACACTGCCCTGCTTTGATCATGCCTGGTCAGTGCAATTTTTTTAATTAACGCGGGAAGTAAATCGAGTGTATTCTCAACTTAAACGCGACCAACTTTTGTTTTAACGACGTGATATGTTATTTATTTCTACATAACAGGAGCTAATTATTTACTTTTTCAAACAAAGACTTCTCCGGATATTGCAAATTTTGCCTTTGCATAACGCTCTCTGTATTTGGTGGTGCATTTTGTAGATCTTTAACCGCGCTTTATGGCTCTTTAATTGCTTGTTGAATAAGCACTATGTACGTTTATTTAAACGTCGCAATAATCCATATTTATTGTGCTGCATTTGTCCATGCAAATGCCTTTTCTACAGGGAAATTCAGCCGACTAATTTAAGAACAATGCTCGCCGTGTATTGAATTGGTCGTTATTCATGACGAGTGTAACACAATACGCGTATATTATGGATTTTGCTACATAGCTGAACTAGTAGACATACCATTGGTTTGTCCATGTCAGAAAATCATATACTTGGTGTACAATTTCAGACCAGCCTCTGAGCTCGGAGACTGCAATGACGACTGAAGAAGACAGAAAGCTTGCAGAGAAACTGAAACAGTTCGAAATGAAAGACGAAAGTAAGTTTGTTTGGGTTCTTCCAAACGTTAACATGTTATTTATATTGCTCATCGATAAACTGTGTATATTATGATGTCGGTACTGATGAGTATAAGTGAGCCGAATCACGGGAAAATAGGCTTCATGCCAGTTGAGGTCAGCGAAGCTCCAGAACAGCATGCTCATTCGCGCAGTCTGGTCTGGCGCTTCCCCATTGACTTATGAGACAACGGAGCGGACATAGTGGCTTCAGACCCAGACTTCGCCATTACGCAGGATGGTCTGGATCTACGCTGGCCGTATACTATGATTGCATAAGACCCATGTTCGCACGACGCGGTTAAATTAGAATCAAAATAACTCGTTGTCTTACTCTTGATGATCCCGATAATGAATCGATAGTAATGCACGTGACTGTTATGCTAATGATGATAATGTTGAGGATAATGATGATTATGTGATGAGGATAATGATGATTGTGATGACAACGATGCTTTACATGATACCTTTTATGATAATTTAAATAAACAAGTTTCTCTCGCATATTTCTTCGAAAAATATCACAAATCAAAAGCCATACAGCTATCATTTCCATTTTTAAACCTCATGAAAGCATTAAACGGCATGTATAACAATTATTATAATGATATAGTTGACGAAGACGACGATAATGGTGATGATAATGATGGTGATGCTGCTGTTGATGATACTGACGACGACAATGATGATGATAAAATGATGATGGTGGTGATGACTATATTGATGATGATGATGATGATGATAATGATGATGGTGATGATGGCACTGATATTGATGATATTTATGATGACAATATGGATACAGATGATGATGATGATGATGATGATGATGATGATGATGATGATGATGATGATGATGATGATGATGATGATGATTTTATCACTTATGCTATTTGCGTTGATAATTCCAAAACGAAAACGTTGAAGATGATTATTGTGATATTAATAGTGATGATAACAATACTGACAATGACAATTATGATGATAGTAATGCATCTACTGCTGTTGATGCTGATGCTGGTACTGATGCTTATAATGATGTTTATACAAATGGCACATATTTATCGGGTACGTTTTAATTATTGAAAACAATATACATATAAATTAAATCGACATACTGAGCCCAGCGTATATTTCTTTCTTCAGGTGCAAACACCGAGCGACATTTGGTTCCGTTCGAGCCCGCCGACCAGCGAAAGCGGAACCTGGTTCTAGACGAGGAGAGATTCGAAGACACGTTCCTAAAGTGTTTAATCTGTCGGGAGAATTACGACGACGACGAGAAGGTTCCCAAGATGCTCCCGTGCCACCACACCTTTTGCTTAGACTGCCTCAACCAGATGTTTCGGGTCGAAGGGGAGTTTCGACAGACGCTGACGTCCGCCTTTCGCGCTATGCCCGTAGCCGTCAAAATCAGCTGCCCCACCTGTCGAGAAGGCATCATCGCATCAGCTCTGGAGATTAAGAAATTACCAAATGATCACACGGTGCTGGAACTTGTGGCATTCATTAAGCAAATCGGCAAAGCCAAAGTTGCGTATTGTTCCAAGCATCAACTTCAGCCGCTGAACTTTTTCTGCGAGCCGTGTATGCAGCCGGTGTGCTGTGATTGTACGGTTCTAGACCACAAGGAATCCACGGGCCATGAAGTGATTAATGTTGACGAAGCAATGAAAAAATATTCACCCGCTATAGATAAGACACTTGGCGAAATTGACAGTGAAAAGAAATCGCTCGAAGAAAAACGCCACGCGCTCGAGAAAGCTTTTGACAATGTTGAGCAAATACAGCGCGAGCTTGCCGTTCAAATTCGACAGACCTTTGATAGAATTCGGGACTCAGTGGACGAACGCGAACGGGAGCTTTTCGATTTATCCGAAAGAGAAATAGACCGAAAGAGAACAATGTTGCGGGACTGCATGAAACTGGTGACGACACGAGAGAACGAACTGAAGCAACAGTCGGCAAAGCTAACGCAGACGAAAGACCACAAGGACTTAGTGAACATGTTCGACTTCAATAAGGCGGCCCGGGATTGCCTTCAATCCAAACCGGATATACCGGTCTCCAAGTCTTCCGAAGACTTCGCCGTGAGCTTTCAGTTTAACAGCCGCCAAGAGAACGGGATTAGATCAACTATAGCAAATTTTGGCGATGTCACTTTTAAGTTCGATTAATGAACTTAGTTGTTTAGCGTTTTCAATATGGTAAAACACTATGTGTTCATGCATTCAGCAGTAATTGGCTGTATAGGAGCATTGAGATTATAATTTTGTATTTTGCTACACTAAGCTGTAATATGTATACAATGCACTTGCATGGCTTCCGTTGTTTAAAGGCTCTATAAAGGTGACAAATCCAATTATTATGCATATAAAGTAGTCTAATTTTTACCGGATTTCAGTTATTCTTGCATAAAAAAATGCTAATTACACAGCTAAGGTGCAACATTATCAAGAATTATGGAAGAAATACCGTTTCATAATTGGAAGAAATGTTTACAACTTTGCAACTAACGTGGTGTGTAGCCTCAAAGCGGTGACGTATGCTAAAATAGAAACCTCAATTTTAATTATATTTTAAACAACTTTTTACCAGCAGAAAGTAACTGATTAGATCACTACAAACGTTTTAACCATTTAGAAGAGACCTACTTTGTGAATAATACCGGAAAACGTTGAAAATCAACGATATATTTTTGGTGACCTGAGTCACTTTCACTTTCACTTTCCCGAGTAAACAGCGGTGTAAATAAACTGATTGTAAACACAATTGACTTGGAGGACACTGTATTTTGAGCTCAAAACAAGTTATATTGCTCATTTTTTATGGTGATGCCCAAATAGCATATATATATTGTTTTTTTAATAACCTTTATAAATAAAATATAAAAAAAATATTTAAAAATCGGTTAATAATTACGGATCGTCACCTTTATAGGGCCTTTAATCATTCGTTAATGTATTGCGTATGACTGTTATATTATACCAAATTATGTTGCATGTCACGAAATATTACGTTATATTAAATAATACCATTTACACACCAAATCCTTCGTGTTTTTACAATACCGTAAACTTTAAAGTTTCATCAAAACAACTTAAAATGTATTTCTTATAAATATAACCGTGAAGGAATTTGTTTATATTTATCGAGAGCTAATTTTAGAAAACTTATATTAACTCGTGATATGAGTGTTTGCAAGAAATTTTGTTCTTATGTAAACTTCCTGGGTCATAAAATATGTTTTTTTTATTAAATATAATTACATTTATTGTTATATCAAAATATTCAATACGTTTTTATTTCCCTACCCGTTAGGGCAAGCTAATTAGATTCCTTGTGTCACTTTCAAATACATATTACAAACTTTTCATTTGTAGAACCTACTTACACACGGAACGTGTGTTATTATTCTGTGAATAAGGCTCAACAAAATGTTTTCAAATATCAGTTAATACACAGAATACAATTATCATCAAAAATGTTTCATGTTTCCACAATGTATGATTGCTATTTTTGTATATTTTAAGGCATTAGACAGCTACACTCTCAGAAGTAAATTGATATCGCCTTAGTATTTTGGTAAACAGAAGCAATGTGGTAATCAATGTATGCATGGTATATTCATTTGAAGGTTATTGTATAGTACGTCCAATCCTCATGATCATTGTTATAAAGTCATTTCAGTTAATGCATATTAAATATGTACGCACACGAATTCTATTTATTAATATACTAAATACTGATTTATTCATAAGCACTCCATTAATTGACATGTATTTTCACGATAAATGTTTTCCCTTAATACTTCGATTATTGCGATGCATATGAATTATATATCACCGAGAAAAATGGATCTTAGTACATGCTGGGACATTCTGCTTCTTACAAAAACAATCGGATGAATGTATAAGTATATAAAGGCGTCATAAAGTACTCGTACCTGCTGACTCGTAGCTCGGCTAGACAGCACATTATGCAAGATTAGCACATATGTCACAATCTTGTAAATCAATGCTACATTTATGAAGAATTGTTACTAAGGGAGGCAACTGCTAAATAAGTAAGATGAAATAAATTGTAAAACTTTCATATCAAGGGAAGTAACTTGCAAAACGTTAATTTTCCATTTTTCATCGATAATTTAATCATTTGCTATACAATCCATGTACTTATTGAATGACTACCTTTTATAGGATGTGTTCTATTCTCGACCAAGGTTCTAACTATTATGCCACGAACTACGATATCAAGTTTATTGTGATGTTTATTGAAAAAAAAGACAGAAAGACACTTAGGTGATCTACGCAAACACAAAGCAGTCCGATGTGTTAGGCAACGATATACGTGGCTGTTGTCAGGTACAAATCCGCGACATCATCTTTTACGTTTGATAATTTATTTTTAATAAAAAGAACACACATTTAAGCGGCTTTATAAGCAAATAAATATTAATACAATATATTTCATAAAACACACTGGAAACATTTTATCACTAAAATAAATTACAGCAATTTATATTCTTAAGATCACAATGGTTGTTAATATTGATCCTGACATGTTATGAAGTAGCACATTTTATTCACGTATACGGTTGTCAATAAAAACTTAATTTCAGACATCAGTATCAATACAAAATACGTCAACAGCCTTTACCAGTAACACTTGTTAATGAAATTCAGCCAGTCTCTGGGAAAACCGGGCTAAATACACGTGGGTTCTCCCAGATGAGCAAACAGGATTATCAGGGATGACACTTTCCGCTTTTATTCCGATTTTCGTTTGAAGAAACTCTATTTAACAAAATACCAATGAAGGAAAGTGTTGTTCAAGATAAGCCTTTCCGGACTGCTCAATTACATGAGTTCAAGCATATACGTCAAACCGACCTCTTTTCTGTGCATTCTCCTTTTTACGCCGACTTAAAGTCAAATGGTCGCATATTTATTCACAATAACCGCGCAAGCCTAGTCTGTATTTGCTTTTGATAAAATGCAGTAGTTATGTAATATTGCAACGGGTATATCGGGTATATCGGGTATATAGTGTATGATGGTACTTACTAAGTGTGCAAATATTAACAGATACACGTTCATATGTATCTTCGGACATATTCAAGGATTTAACCATTGTAGGTAAATTTTATTAATCACATTTTGTTAACACACTTTTTAGTTTACGCCAACATGATGTATGGGGGCTTTATATACATATGTGAACATGATCTACTAGTAAAATAAACATATTAAACAACAGTAATTGTTTGTTGTGAATCATTTTACAATGTCAAAAAAACATACTTATAATGCAGTACATATAGTATTACAACTTTACATAGATTGATACAAATTGCGTTCATATATTCACATTCTACCACGAAAGTTAGGCGAAAAATTAAACGCGTGTTCAGCGATAAACACAATCAATGCAGGGATCGCAACTCAGGAAAAATATGGACTTTATTTACAATGACATGCATGCATAATTTTCATATTAAATCGCACCAAAACTAACAAGTATTTTAAACAGCAGCAACTTTGCAGATTTAATGTATATACACATGGCTATGCATTTGAACAGATAGAATGGAAAGAGGCAATATCGAATCGATGTAATGTGTAGTCCATCAATTTATTTTATTTTCTTACACAGAGTTACTATAAAACTAAAACAAACTTTGTGAGCCAACTCATAGGATTTCGACCATACAGTGTCATGAACCGCAAATCAGAGTCACGTCACACTAACCCATTAAACATGTATAGACAGCAGAAGAGGTAATCACGTGATCATCTTATAGGGGTATTCCACTACGACCCGATTCCCCACGATTTGTCCCGATTTCCAATATGTTGAGGTCGGGGACATTCGAAGCTCAATCGGCGAAGGTCCTAACTCATTCGTAGCTAGTCGTGGGCCGGTCGTAAGTGATTCCTGCAACTCGTGTGCTCCCGAAAAATCGTGGCTATATTTTAAACGTGTTTAAAATTTGGCCAGGACATCCAAGACTGAATTTAATCGCATTTGACTCGTAACAGCGTCGTAGTGCGTTCTTGGGCGTCGTAATGGAATCGTAGGTAATTCGTGACTCAATCGTGAAATCGGTGATTACTTGATCTGTTTACGAATCAGCTACGACTTTGTCAAGACTCTCACGAGTTTACTCCGAGTGAGTTGCGAGCCCGCTAAGATTCTCGCGATTTAGTTACGAAACAGTTACGATTTTCGGAGAATTTGTGTGGTATATAAATATAGCTTCTCTGTTTTTTAGTCATTCAGTTGTTAGGGCTTTGTATGAATAATAGGTAATTTGTTTATAATAAAAATGGCAAGAAAAGGCAAGGGCAGGGGGGAGATAAGTAAGAATACACTTTGTGTTCATGTTCAAGCTCTAGTGCAAATACTACAGCTGCTCTTCGTCAAATTTCCATTTTTGATTTTGCGCCAAAAAAAGAAACGAAGGCCTACATGTACATGTGCACAGAAGAATGTAGGTCACATTGTAAAGAATGATCAATATCAATAGATATTGGCGCCTAATGCATGGGTGCGTTCGGTTAGGTCCTAGCTTAGTCGTGACCGATCTGCATCGTCCGTAGTACAGTCGCAGTAGATTCCTACACATCGAAGTGAAGTCGCGACCCTATTTGCAAGACTTCAACCGAACCCCACGATTCGTCGTAACTCAATCGTACCAGTGTGGTAACTGAATCGTAGACTGTCACGAGTCTTCCTGATTTAATAAATAAATCGTAGCGAATCGTGGGCTTGTTTTCGTAGTGGAATAGGGCCATAAAGGAAGTCAAGTTGGCGACGTCTGTGCCCAAATAGGTATTTTTTCGCCGTTTATACTGTTTATTACTTTTCTTTAATTTGTAAATGCCGCTAACTTTCCAGCCATACTCGTTACAAAGTGATCAGTGTTAATTTGGTTTGAAAGAGACCTTTTCACGTTTTGGTAAGTTGACAATATTGAAAAAAAAGTTTCAGAATCGCAAATTGTCGTTGTAGTTATGATAATTGCGACGAAACAGTCATACTTAACATTTACCATGCTCTAAAATACTCATTCTATGCATCTTTTTGATGATTTGAAAAACTGAAAATTATAAAGCGTTACAAACGCGAACGATTGAATAATTAAGAGTTCTGTTGTTATCGTTATATTTTGTGACACTACGAGGATTGCTTATATAATGGTTGTATATTACAATGTCTTTTTATCATTATATAATATATAAAATACACTTGACTGTATGAGCACGGATGGCCGAGTGGTTAAAGTGTTTTACTTTTACTCCATGGGACAGTTGTTCGAGCCCAGTTGTGGATTACTTTCTTTAATTTTGTTTTTTACTGGAGCTGTTTAGTTCCAACGTTTACATTGATCGATTAAAAGCATTTAATGACAAACTTGCATACATGCTGTGAAAAGGTCACTTTAATATTCACTCTATATATCGACGTTACTCGCTACGAAATTTCTTAGCAGGATCACACAATTACAGCTCCCGCTAACAAAGTTCGTAGTGAGTAAAACCGAGATATAATCGAATATTAATACGAAATAAACGCTAATTACTTTCTTACTGATATGGCTGGACAGTTAGGGCAATTAAAACAATAAACAAACACTAATAAAGATTATACAACGGCGAACAATATCTGTTTCGGCACGGACGTCGCCATTGTGATAGTCACGTGATGAATTCCTCTGGTAATGCAATTTAAACAACACTAAGACAATCGATCCCACGCTCATATTACATTGCATATTCACAGAAGCATTTTCGATGAGTCAGAGTTGGTATACTTGTATAATATCTATATACACACAGATCACGACAGATTCTGTGACTTGAAACAGAAAATGTTCAAAAACTTCTTTAAGATGGATTTCCATTTGTCAAAAATTGCATATACCAGCCTGTTCGTACGTTTATAGCTGTAATAGTCATGACGGTAAACTAAAAAAGACGCAAATCCATCCTGCAAATGTACACATCAAGCAAACTAAAATTGAGATGATTTTATTTCAATATCATCTCCTCCAACGATAAACTGGTGTTGCTCCTTCTTACGCCTCATACGTTGAATGCACATTCCAGCAATGATTATCAGCATCACTCCGCACGCAACACCGAAAATGATCGCAAGTTCCCTATCGTATTGAAATTGCTGTTGTTTCTCCGTAACTGGTGACGTTGTTGAAGTTGCTGTTGTTGCGGGTTCCGATGGTGCATTATTTGAGTATGGTTGTGTCGAAGCTGATTGAGATCCGTTATTAGGCGAGGTTAGAGATTGGTAAGATGTCTGGTTGGGTTCTTTTGGTGTCACTGTCGTTGGTTCATTTGATGATGCTGTTGATGCTGGTGTTTGTGTTTTAGTCGCTGTCAATGTCGCTGCTTTTGTCGTAGCAATTGATGTTCTCGTAGCATTTAAAGGAGTTGTTGCGGCCGTCTGAGAAATCATCGGTGTGTACGTAGAATTTGCAGAATTGAACGTTGTGGTAATGATTGATGCAGACGTAAAATTGTCTGTTATTGGCAATGCCGAAGGATTGGTAGGAGAAAGTTGAGTAATATTTAATGTTGTTGGAGCACCACCAGTCTGTGCTGTAGGGGCTGTTGTGGTTGTTTGTGATGACGCTCTGGCATTTGTTGTACTTGAACTTAACGTAATTGTAACTGGAGACGTTTGGTATACAGAAATACTCGTTGTTACAGCCGCTATCGTAGTGGTTGTTTGTTTTGCAGATGTTGCGTCAGTAATAGTATTAAAAGAAGAGTTTAGAGAAGGATTAGCAGGCATGTTTTTTGTTGTTTCTGTAGATGCTGCTGATGTAGGTGTTGGTAATGTCGTTGTTAACACATTTGTAGAGATATTAACAGTGCTACTAGTAGTAACCAAAGGTGATGCTGTATTTCCTTGACTTCCACTTGAAAGACTGGTAGATAATGTTGATGGTGATGTCGATGGCACAGAAGACGATATTGAAGATGAACTTGTGGGTGGTAAAGTTGTGGTTGTCGTTGTAGGTTCGGAAGTAGAAGCAAACGTCTGTATTGAAAGTTAATTATTATTATTATGGCAGCAACATCATCAATTATAATAATAATAATAATAATTATTATTATTATATCAACATAAAATTGTTTTATTAATTAAATATGTTTCACTAAAACTTTCTCAACCACTTAAACTCGGAACTGTTGATACTTATTATACAAGCAGACGACTCGTACCATCATTGTAAACACACTAATATTGTAGACACACCGCATCTTAATGTTATATAGATATACATATTGATATAAATAAGTAAGTTTCTTACCATATGACAACATACTCCTAGAAAAATAGCAAAACGTATCCATATTTCAAGCAGTTTCATTTTTATGCTCAAATATCAATATGCAACAGAGAAATATTATTTAAACAAGTGGAATGGCTAGTGTGAGATTCACTAAAAATTGCGCAAAGTGTCTTTCTTTTGAATTATTATAATCCCAAATATTCAATGGTACACCACTTAAAATCACTAGCCAACGTGATGCTCTGTCAGTTTTGCCTTTTGTAAATTTTTAGCAATGGCTAGTGTGAGATTCACTAAAAATTGCGCAAAGTGTCTTGCTTTTGAATTATTATAATCCCAAATATTCAATGGTACACTATTCAAAATCACTAGCCAACGTGATGCTCTGTCAGTTTTGCCTTTTGTAAATTTTTAGCAACGTTTTTAATGTTTAAATGTGCGCTCAACACTCCCGAAATGTTTGATTTTAATTATGACTCCACGTTTCAAAATAAAAGCTAATCTATAAGATACGGTGGTCGGGTGATAACGTTCTACAGGGAACACGAACATACGAATACGCGTATCAGAAACATTGATAAAAAGCTGCTTAAAGAGAAGCCCTTGAAAATAATCAAACTGTACACACATTGATAACATTGTTCGTGATTGAATTACAACTGGGTGTGGATGTTTAACCTCTAATAAGGCAAGTATGGACTGCTGAAAAAGAACCTGACTAATATAAATGGGTATGTGCGACACCCACCATTCACATGCTTCGGGAATCGTGCTTTCCTGACATTTCTGACGTGATGAATTTAGTTTACGAGGAAGTCTGAATTGTTAATGTTATCAGTAATTTTGTTAATTTAGAAATCAAGTTAAAGGTATGACTCCGATTATTGGTTTTCCGTTGACAGACGTGTGATGTTACAGTTCTTATACCCTCTTAATGTTCACAGAAAAATAAAGTACACATTATTGCCTTATATTCCGTCATTGCCTAATTTTATCATTACTAGGTACATAATCAATACTGCTCACCTTTTCGTATTTTATCGCTTAAGAAACATCAGTGTTGGTTATGATTACAGGCTCAAAGAATACATGAAAATGCTGTGTACTTGCCGACAAATAATTATGACGAAGATTAATAAAGTGTTCAGGTATTTCAATTCCAACATGTGTTGGCAAAACAATGCCGGAGTTTCAGACCTGGTAATCAAAGAAAGTTCAATATATCATGCAACAGTGACTCGGTATAGGACACGCCTTTAAATTCATCAATGTCTCTTATATATGGTTTCTGAAATTAATGTAGTTTGCTTTTACTAAAAGTTTTTTATTCTTTTAAAGAATAGAAACATTCTCTCGTTTTATTTGGCTTTTTTTTAAAGTGACGAACCTTGCATTACGAAACGCGTAACTTGTCATTCAAAATTAAATGAACTGTTAGTGCGCTTGACTCGTCTGTCGATAGTCAACTAACTAGGATAATTCTTCTGTAATACCTCCGTAAATGTTATATATTATCTTTTCTTGATTGCAGTATACCATGAAGTAGTAGTTCGCCATATTGTTCATCCTTAAAATTGTATTCTTTGATAACAGCAGAATGCAAGCACGGGAGTACAGTAAAACAAGTAGGAAAACAGACTTAGTCATTAGGTTCCGTTGATTTCGTCACAGAATGCTTGCACGGGAGTGGTGTTAAACAAGTAGGACAACTGTTTTAGTCACGCGTTTCGTGCAAGCAGTATTGCTTAATATGTGATTGAGGTCATCAAGCGTTTTCTCAAATCGTAGGAAAAAACTTTTTCAGCATAAAAGTGACAACAGACGTTTTAAAACCAAGTATAAATACATTATACATGGACCCATTTGTATCACACCGACTGCGTGTACCGGTGCAAATATTTCATGTCATTTTTATTGCTTTCCATGAGTTTATCGTTTGATTCACCTTCTGAGGAAATATATATTTATTCAACGTTTTTTGTTCTATAATGAATAATTTAACATGGTACTTTTATAAATTATATTGTACTTGGCAAAAGTAAAACAAGAGGGAAAAATTATTGGGTCGCTTACCTGAGATCCAAAGGAACTTAACTATTTTAAGCAGCTTTTGTGATGTGTCCGTAATTTTAGAAATCAGCAGAGATATCATTTGAACAAATGGTCTGCGCATTTTTTCATGATGATTTTGGAAAAACAAATGACTTCTTGAGTGTTCACAATGTTGCACTATTGTCTTATTTGGAACACTTCCAAGCCTCATGGTCATATGTTATGTTTAATTTAAAAAAAACAACAGCACGAGACAAATTTAGACCCCGAGGTCATGATTTTGGTAAACTTGGTAAAGGAACATAAGGTTATTTTACACAGCAAGTACCTAACATTTGGGCCATGCTATGTCAAAGGAAAAGAATTTCAGAGTATTTAGTAAAGCTCTAGAGACTAAAGAAACGCGATTTTAGATGAGATTTTTTAGTGTTCCCTATATACATATAATGGACACAAATAACCAATAGGGTGGGACCAATTTTGACCCCAGTGGCGTGATTGATAGGGGACTACCGTATGATATAAAAATCAAATGTTATTACAGTGCTGTTTCAGAGGTGACGATTGTAAAGTGTTCATTTCATGCATATAAGAAAACAAGTCTTTTACATGGAGGGGACGGTTTGACCCAGCGGGAATGATTTGAACACACTTGGTAGAAGGCCACCAATGGATGTTACATGTCATATACCAAACCTCTTTTCCTTGCAGTATCAGATGAGATGTTTTTTAAAGTTTTAATACATACGTTGAAGCGAATCAGGTTAGCCCCAGGAAGAGGCCAACTTAAACATCAGTAATTTAATTTGAACAAACTTGGTCGAGAATGACTATTCTTTGTTAATTGCCCAATAGCAAACTTTCGTACCCTGCGCTTTCATCGGAGATATTTTTCAGTCTCTACTATATATGTATATATGTATACGGGTATGACGATTCACCCAGGTAAGTCAATTGTTACACATGGGTCATCATTTGAACAAATTTGGTTACACATTAAATATGATTAATTCTGACCCTAAGATTGATGAAGTCTTCGTTTTTAAAATACAGTTTTAGCTATGGTGCTCTACATATGCATCGGATCGGTACGATCTGAACCATTTTAAAAGATTTCCCCCAAAGCATAATTTCTGTTAAAATCAGTCCAGAGGTTTATTAGGAGAAATTGTTAGAAGAAAAAATGCACGCATGCACCAACGCATAGCCTGACTTACCACGGACGACGAACAGCATGGTGTCCTAAAGCTCCTAATGAACATATACGTTTTTAACCTCTGCTGACTGATCAGTTATTTAAACACCAACCACTTAAATCAAGGCTATAACGTTGCCTGATTTGAAAAAGTAAGCAAAAAACACTAAAACATTCCTGCATGATAGGACGAGAGCCGCAGGAGGTATTTGTTAATCCATAGTGTAATCTGCGCCACTGGAGGCCAGATTCCTTCTCATGGGGCATACATTACAAAGCCGTTCTTGAAATGAGATTTGTTACAAAGATCGTGTCGAATTCTTGTAGAAAAGTAAAATCTAATATGTGATGTGTTTTAGTTCACTTTTTGAAAATGTTTTGACCGTGAGTCATGCATAATCGATCTAATTATTTTTATAAATTATACGTACTTAATCATTGATTCTTTTTTATAAACTATTGGCACTTCTATGATTACCTTAATTAATATTATTAAATTAACGTTAGTTCCCGCAGTAACAGAAGTTACATGTGTTAAACTTTAAATGGTAACGAAAACGAGTCTATTATAGAAAAAAATAAAGGAAAAACGCAGTTGTTCTCTCACGTTGAATATGCTGCATGGTCGACATACATGTAGGTAGTCTGGTATTGAAATTCTAATGCCCGGCCCCGGTTTAATATTTTAAACAAATCAATATTGAAGTAGAATTTAAATGAATTTATTTTATAAGCTAACAAATTGTTTATAACAAAACATTTGCAGTTATCTTTTTTAATCTTATAAAGATTAATAATCAAGACACGTGGCGGCCAAGCGTTTTAAACGAATCAAATCATTTTTTAAATTTTGGTAAAGGGCCAACCAAGAACCATATTTCAAGTTTCTATGAGTTCCAACAAGACGTTAAATGGCAATTTTTCCAATAATTGTGATTAAGATGACGAAAGACGACGTCGACGAATTTGGTGAATGATGATGAAGGACGTTGACGGACGATTACTGCAACGTAATTGAAGGATGTCAAATGGCGACAACTATAACATACTATGGACAACGGAGGACGACGAATAATGAGTGCAACGACTACACAGAACGACGACTGCTACTGACAAGGAAGGACGAAAGGGAAAGGTGACTGACAGAAAAAAACTCACTTCAAGCATTTCGGGCTTATGTTAGCTTAAATAATTATGAAATGTAACAAATAAGTACACGTAAATTAGTATTGTGTACGTTTATCAAATGTTTTTATTCATATAATAATTATAAAATATTCAGAAAAAAGTGTTCAAGTAAATAAATCATCAATAATCAGTATTTGAGATTCATAATTAAAGTACAGTTTAAAGAATAAAATGAATTGTGAAGATGTACAAGAAGGCCAAGTTTGCCTATATCGCTAACCTGTGTAAACGAGCGAGGCAAGTTTCGAACCCAATGACATGACACCAAGAATAGTCGAATAGGGCCACACTCTGAATATACATTCCAAGTATCAAAGATGTGAGCTGTGTGCTTTAGGAGATTTTGTTTCGCGCTATGCCCGTAGCCGTCGAAATCAGCTGCACCACCTGTCGATAAGGCATCATCGCATCCGCTCTGGAGATTAAGAAATTACCGAATGATCACACGGTGCTGGAACTTGTGGCATTCATTAACAAATCGGCAAATCAAAAGTTGCTTATTGTTCTAAGCATCAACTTCAGCCGCTGAACTGTTTCTGCGAGCCGTGTATGCAACCGGTGTGCTGTGATTGTACGGTGTTGGACCACAAGGAATCCACGGGCCATGAGGTGATAAACGTGGACTAAGCAATGAAGATATTTTCACCCGCAATAGATAAGACACTTGGCGAGATTGACAGTGAAAAGAAATCGCTCGAGGAAAAATGCCACACGCTCGTGAAAGCTTTTGATAATGTTGAGCAAATACAACGCGAGCTTGCCGTTCAAATCCGACAAACCTTTGATAGAATTCGGGACTCGGTGGACGAACGCGAACGGAAGCTTTTCGATTTATCCGAAAGAGAAATAGACCGAAAGAGAACAATGTTGCGGGACTGCATGAAACTGGTGACGACACGAGAGAACGAACTCAAGCAACAGTCGGCGAAGCTAACGCAGACAAAAGACCACAAGGACTTAGTGAACATGTTCGACTTCAATAAGGCGGCCCGGGATTGCCTTCAATCCAAACCGGATATACCGGTATCCAAGTCTTCCGAAGACATCGCCGTGAGAATTAGTTTAACAGCCGCCAAGAGAACGGGATTAGATCGAATAGCGAATTTCGGTGATGTCGCTTTTAAGTTCGATTAATGAACTTAGTTGTGTAGCGTTTTCAATATGGTAACACTCTATTTGTTCATGCATTCAGCAGTATTTGGCTGTTTAGGAGCATTTAGATTATTGTACATTAATCTGTATTATGTATACAATGCACTTGCATGGCTTCCATTTTTAATAGTACTTTAATCTATTGCGTATGAGTGATATTTTATTATAAATAATGTTCGCGTGTCACGAAATATTACGTAATATTAAATAATACCATTTACACACCAACTCGTTTTTGTTTTCACTATACCGTAAACCTTCAAGTTTCCTCCAAACAACTTAAAATGTATTTCTTATAAATATAACCGTTAAGGCTTCACTAACGATTGTTTTTATATTTATCGTGATATAACTTAAGAAAACTTATATTAACTCATACTCATATGTCACGAGTCTTTGCAAGCTTTTTTTGTGTTCCTATTTAAACTGTCTGGGTCATAAAATATGCTTTTACAAATAAAATTATAATAATTGTTACGGTATATCATAATATTTAATACGTTTTATTTCCCCGCCCGTTAGGGCCATCTACTTAGATTGATTGTGTCACACTCACATACATATTACACACTTTACATCTTTGGAACCTACTTACACACGGTACGTGTATTATTATTCTGTGAATAAGGCTCACTATAATGTTTTCAAATATCAGTTAATACACAAAATACAATTATCATCAAAAATGTTTCATGTTTCCACAATTTTATTTTGCGTTGTTTATCTCACATTGTACGATTGCTATTTTTGTTTCTTTAAGGTATTAGACAACTACACTCTCAGAAGTAAATTGATATAGCCTTACGTATTTTGGTGAACAGAAGCAATGAGATAATCAATGTATGCATGGTATATTCATTTAAACAGAAGCTTATTGTATAGCACGTCCAATCCTCATGATCATTGTTATAAGGTCATTTCAGTTAACGAATATTCAATATGTACGCACGCGAATTCTATTTATTAATAAATACTGATTTATTCATAATCAATCCATTAATTGAAATGTGCTTTCACGATAAAAGTTTTCCCTACTTACTTCGACTATTGCGACGCGTATGAATAACATATAACCGAGAAAATGGAGCTGAATACATGATTGGACATTCTGCTTGTTACAAAACAATCGCATGCATGTATTAGTATATAACGAGCTCGGCTAGACAGCACATTATGCAAGATGTCACATATGTCACAATCATGAAATGCAATGCTATATTTAGGAAGATGTATTACTAAGGGAGGCAACTGCTAAACAACTGCTAAATAAGTTAGATGAAATAACTTGTAAACTTCATATCAAGGGAAGTAACTTGCAAAATGTTAATTTTCTATTTTTCATCGATATTCTCATCATTTGTTACACACTCCAGGTACTTATTGAATGACTACCCTTTAAAGGATGTGTTTTATTCTCGGCCAAGGTTCTAACTATTATGCCACGAGCTACGATATCAAGTTTGTGGTGAGGTTTATTATAAAAAGACAGAAAGACACTCATGTGATATACGCAAACTCAATGCAGCCCGATGTCTTAAGCAACGATAAACCTGGCTGTTGTTAGGTATAACTCTGCGACATCCTCTTTAATGTTTTATAATATACTGTCATCAAAAAGAGCGCACATAATCAGAGACGACACTTTCCGCTTTAATTCCATTTTTCGTTTAAAGAAACTCTTCTTAACAAAATAGCAGTGGATGGAAGTGTCGTTCAAGAAAATTCATTGCGGACTTCTCAATTAAATGAGTTCAAACATACACGTAAAACCGACCACTTTTCTATGCATTCCCCCTTTAACGCCGACTAAAAAGTCAAATGGTCGCACATTTATTTACAATAACTCACAAGCCTAGTCTGTATTTGCTTATGATAAATGCAGTAGTTATGTAATATTGCAACGGGTATATAGTGCATGATGGTACTTACTAAGTGTGCAAATGTTAACAAAATACACGTTCATAATATTGTGTATCTTCAGACATATTGAACGAGTTAACCATTTTAGGTAAATTTTATTAATCAATTTTTTGTTAACACAAATTTAGTTTACATCAACACAATCTATGGGGGCTATATATACATATGTTTACATGATCTACTAGTAAAATAAATATATTAAATAACAGTAATTGTTAGTTGTGAATCATTTTACAATCTCAAAAAAACATAATTATAATGCAGTACACCCAGCATTACAACTTTAAATAGATTGATACAAACTGCGTTCATATATTCACATTCTACCACGAAAGTTAGGCGAGAAATAAAACGCGTATTCAGCGATAAACACAGCAATGCAAGCGGTCGCAACTCAGGAAAAATATGAAGTTTATTTACAATGACAAGCATGCATAATTTTCATATTAAATCGCGCCAAAACTAACACTTATTATAACAGTCATTTAATATATATACAAACGGCTATGCATTTGCACATCGCCTCGATGTTATTTGAAGTCCATTAATAAATTTCATTTTCTTACACAGAGTCACAATTTAAACTAAACCAAACTGTGTGAGCCGACACATTGGATTTCGACCTTAGGATGTCATGAACCGCTAATTAGAGTCATGTCACCCTAACATATTAAACATGTATAGACATAATCAGAGGAGGTAATCACGTGATGATCTAAAGGAAGGCAAGATGGCGACGTCCGTGCCGAAACAGAAATGTTTCGCAGTTTTATACCCTTTATTACTTATGTTAATTTTTTTAAATGCCGCCAACTGTCCAGCCATATCAGTAAAAACGTTTTTGGGGTTTATTTCGTCTTAATATTGGCCCTAAATCTCGACTTTAATCGTTACGAAATTTCTTAGCGGGATCACAACATAACAGCTCCCGCTAAAATAACGTAGAGTAAAGTCGAGAGGAAAATATTTATATTTATATATATAGTATTGGCACTGACGTCGCTATTGTGATCGTCACGTGATTACACCCTATGATAATTCAATGTAAAAACACCAAGATATTCTCTCCCTCGCTCTTATCAACTTGCATCTTCACAACAGCATTTTCGATGAGCCAGAGTTGGAGTAATAGTATGATATCTATATACAAACAGATCACGACAAAGTCTTTGACTTGAAACAGAAAATGTTAATTGACTCCTTTGAAGTGGCTTACCAATTGTAAAAAAAAATGACAGATACCAACTTGTTTGTACGTTTATAGCAGTAATAGTTATGACGATAAGGTAAAAGCAGACACAAATCCATCTGTACACACTGAGCAAACTAAAATTGCGATGATTGTATTTCAATACCATCTCCTCCAACGAAAAACCGTTGTTGCCCCTTCTTACTTCGCATACGGTGAATGCACGTTCCCGCAATGATTATAAGCATGACTCCGCACGCAACACCGAAAATGATCGCAAGTTCTCTATCATAATAAATCTGCTGTTGTTTCTCCGTAACTGGCGACGTTGAAGTTGATGTTGTTGCGGATTCCGATGGTGTATTATTTGAGTATGGTTGTGTCGAAGCTGACTGAGATCCGTTATTAGGCGAGGTTAGAGATTGGGGAGATGTCTGGTTGGGTTCGTTTGGTGTCACTGTAGTTGATTTATTGGATAATGCTGTTGATGTTGATGTTTGTGTTGTAGTCGCCGCATCTGCCGTAGTAATTAATGCTATCGTTGCATTTAAAGAAGTTGTTGCGGACGTCAGAGAAATCATCGATGTAGACATGGAATTTGCTGTTATTGAATCAGAAGTAATAGTTATAGAAGAAGTAGGAGGAGTAGAAGTAGGCAGGTTTTTAGATGTTGTTGTGGATGGTACTGTCGATGACACAGCCGACGATATAGTATTTGCCGATGAAGACGATATGGAAGGACTAGTAGGTGTTGTGGTGATGGTTGGTACGGAAGAAGAAACAGCAACTGTCTATGTGGATAACATAATAAGAACAACAAAATTAACATCAATAATACTAATAATAATATTATTATACTACATAAAATAATCACTACAATCGAAACCTACACAAAACAACTATTCGCATTTAATGCTTTGTCACCGATTGTGTTAAATTCACTATAATATCAATTTTATCAATCTTAATAAAAATACGTAAGTTTCTTACCATATGACAAAATACTCCTAGAACAATAACAACTCGTGTCCATAATGTAACCAGTGACATTTTTTATGATACAATATTAATATGTTATTGAGAAATATTAGTCTCCTCAATTGAATTATTATAATCCCCGATACTCAACAGTAACTCATCATCAATTGCAGAAGTGAGGTCCTGTAAATGTTGATACATCAGTATTAATCAACGTTTTCCACGTTTTGGTCGTGAGATAAACACACACAAATGTTTTATATTAATTATAATCCCACGTTTCAAAATAATAGCTAATCTATAAGATGCAGTGGTCGGGTGATAAAGTTCTTCAGGGAACACAAACATACGAACACGCGTATCAGACAATAATGATAAAAAGCGGCTTAAAGAGAAGCCCTTGATAATAATCAAACTCTACACACATTGTTAACAATTTTCATGATTAAATTACAACTGGGTGTGGATGTTTAGCCTCTAACAAGGCAAGTATGGACTGCTGAAAAAGAACCTGACTAATATATAATATAATATAGTAAATTATACTACGGTAATTCACTTCATGAGTCCTTACGTGGCTTATTATCAGTTTATTTCTTCATCATCGAAATATAACTTGTTAATATTTAACACGCAGTTTTCTCTTGATACATTCAAATCACTCTTTCATAGCCGCTTCATGCGAAAATGGTCTTATGGCGTTTCGGCCAGCGTAGCTCAAGCTCAACCTGTGTATTTGCGTAGTCTGGTCAGAGGCGATTCTGTCCGCTACAAAATCACTAAAGGTTTTATGGTCTCAGTATGTTTCTCCTGACCAGACTGAGAGATGCGCATGCTGGGTTAGCTATAGCTATGATGGGCTCATATGGCATTAGACCCATTTTCGCACGACGCGGGTCTTTTTAAATCTCATTGAGAGTTGTAAATGGCATATTTTAGCACAATGCATTTCGAGATAAAATTGAATTCAAAAAAGCAAATACAGCAAACTGGCAAATAAGGGTAGCCTATTCAGGCGTTCTTAAAGTGACGCTTTACCATTTCGGAGGTGTTTTTTTTTCTCATCTTAAAAGCAAAAATGTGTTTATCGATAGTTAAGTATGTCTTCCCCTGACGATTATGGACCGAGTACAGACACTGAAATTCTGCGAGATGGATAAATTCTGCGAGATGGATTTTCACGCATAATTGTAACTGGGTCACAATTTGTGTCAATGTGTCGTTTGAACATTCAGAGAGGTAGTCCGGAATTCCGTTCATTGAACAGTGTTACAACCTTTACGCTGCGCACAGACACAGTGATGGAGGCAAATTTCAAAGAGTTCTCTCGAATCAGCCTATAAAAAATTCGAATGTATTCATTCGTACCTGTTGGCGTTATATAGAGGTCATTTAAGCAGAGTAAAACAGCAACGCCGAAAAGCGCCCGAGTGTTCTTAATCGATGTAAAGGTAAGAGACTGGTTGACAACCTGTGAGCTACTAGGGTTACAAGTAATGCATCAACAACAAAGTAAGGATAAACAGCGCCGTCTTTTTGACTACCTAATTCGTGAGTAAAAACTACTTCTCGCAGATTTATTATTATTTATTTTCATCAATTATCTTATTGCATATTTTGAATTGCATACGATGTCCCCAGGGACATGATTTTGGTAAACTTAATAAAGGAAAATCAGATATATGTTGCACAACAAATACCGAACATCTCTGCCATGCTATTTCAGAGAAAACGATTTCAGAGTATTTACTAAAACACAAGAAAATTCAGAAACGCGATTTCAAATTAGATTATTTAGTGTTTCCTATATACATATAATGGAAACAAATAACCAACAGGGTGGGACCAATTTTGACCCTAGTGACGTGATTGAAACAAAGTTGATAGAGGACTACTGTATTATGTAAAAACTTTTTAAACACTAAAAAGCAAACATTTTTAATGTGCTGTTTCAGAGGTGACGATTGTAACGTGTTCATTTCATGTATACAAGAAAAACAAGTTTCCCACAAGGAGTGGCAGGTTTGACCCTACGGGAATGATTTGAACAAACTTGGTAGTAGGGCACCATTGGATGTTACATGTCAAATACCAAACATCTTTTCCTTGCAGTATCAGTTGAGAAGAGTTTAAAGTTTTCCTACATAAATTTAAGCGGATATGCAAGCCGCAAGAAGAGGCAAACTTAAATCTCATTAACTTAATTTGAAACAGGATTACTACTATTCGTTAATTGCTCAATAGCAAACTTTCGTGCCTTGCGCTTTCATCGAAGATATTTTTTTGTCTCCACCTTACATGTATATATGTAAACGGGTATGAAGATTCAACAAGGTACGTCCATTGTTACACATGGGTCATCATTTGAACAAACTTGGTTACGCATTAGATATTATTAATTCTGACCCTTAGATTGTTGAAGTTTTCAGTTCTAAATTATATTTTAGCCATGGTGATCTACATATGCAACGGATCGGGACGATCTGAACCATTTTAAAAAGATTTCACCAAAACATAATTTCTGTGAAACTTCGTTAAAATCAGTCCAAAGTTTTATAAGTGGAATCGTTAGAAGAACAAAATGCACGCATAGCCTGAATTACAATGGACGACGAGCAGCACGGTATCCTAAAGCTCCTAATGAGCATACACGTTTTTTAACCTCTGCTGACTGAGCAGTTCTTTAAACACCAACCATTTAAATCAAGGCTATAGCATTGCCTGATTTGAGAACAGCAAGCAATTAACACTAAAAACATTCCTGCATGATAAGACGAGAGCCGCATGAGGTATTTGTTAATCCATGTTGTAATCTGCGCCACTGGAGGCCAGATTCCTTCTCATGGGACATTTATTACAAAGCCGTTCTTGAAATGAGATTTGTTAAAAAGATCGTGTAGAATTCTTGTAAAAAATTAAAAACTGATGAGCTTTTGTTTAGTTCACTTTTTGAAAATGTTTTGAACGTGAGTAATGCATCTATTTTTTTATTTAATAAATTATACGTACTTCGTCATTCATTCTTCGTGATAAACTATTGGCACTTCTATAATTCCCTTAATTAATATTATTAAATTAACGTTATTTCCTACAGTAACAGAAGTAACATGACTGTGTTAAACTTAAAATGGTAAAGAAAACGAGTCTTTTATATAAAAAATAAATGGAAAAAACGCAGTTGTTTTCGCACTTTGAATGTGCTGCATGGTCGACATATAGGTAGTCTGGTATTGAAATTCTAATGCCCTGGCCCCGGTTGAATATTTTAAACAAATCGATTTTGAAGTGTTTTCAGAGGGCTTCCCCCAATGCGAATTTAAATGAATTTATTTTATAATCAAACAAATGATTTATTACAAAAACCATATTTCAAGTTTCTATGAATACATACAAGCCGTTTAATGGCATTTTTCCAATAATTTGTGACGAAGATCACGAAGGACGACGTCGACGACTATTGTGGATGATGATGGACGACGACTATGACCGACGACGACACAACGCCTTTGAAGGATGTCAACGGGATACGACTATAGCATACGACGGACAACGGAGAACGACGAATAATGAGTACATCGACTACAAAGAACGACGACTACGACAGAAAAACTACTCACTTCAAGCACTTCGTGCTAGTTTTAGCTAAAATAATTATAAAATGTAACAAATAATAAGTACACGTACATTAGCATTTTATAAAAAGTTTTTATTCATATAATAATTATACAATATTTCAGAAAAGGTGCACACGTATATTGCATAAATCATAAATAATCAGTATTTAAGATTCATAATTAAAGTACAGTTTACAGAATGAATGGTGAAGATATACAAGGCAAAGTTGGCCTAGATCGCTAACCTGTGTAAACGAGCGAGGCAATTTTCGAACCCAATGGCATGATAAAAACAATATGCATATAGGACCACAATCTGAAGTCACATACTAAGCATCAAAGAAGTGTGCTGTGTGGTTTAAGAGATTTTTTTTATATAATTAATTGCAAAAACATCTTACCCTAAGGCAGACAAGACTCCAGTGGTGTGGCCATTTTTTTACACAATGGTCATAATTTAAACAAAACAAACTAGGTAAAATCCACAAGATGATGTCAACCCCCCCCCCCCCCGATCACGTCGGCGTCAAAAATGATTTGTTATTTATTTTTACTTTGCACGTTTTTATAAGTCACGTGACCCTTCGGGAGTGGTCAGTTTTGACACCAACTGCACAATTTTCACAAAGATAGTAGAGAACCTTTAAAATATTAAACCACTGACACAGGCAGTTTAAGAGAAGATTTTTAAAATTTTGATTGAACAGTTTATAAAAAAACATGTTACATCTTGGGCTTGGCAATGTTTATCCTAGGGGCATGGTTAAAACATGTTACATCTTGGGCTTGGCAATGTTTATCCTAGGGACATGGTTAAAACATGTTACATCTTGGGCTTGGCAATGTTTATCCTAGGGACATGGTTAAAACATGTTACATCTTGGGCTTGGCAATGTTTATCCTAGGGGCATGGTTAAAACATGTTACATCTTGGGCTTGGCAATGTTTATCCTAGGGGCATGGTTAAAACATGTTACATCTTGGGCTTGGCAATGTTTATCCTAGGGACATGGTTAAAACATGTTACATCTTGGGCTTGGCAATGTTTATCCTAGGGACATGGTTAAAACATGTTACATCTTGGGCTTGGCAATTGTTTATCCTAGGGACATGGTTAAAACATGTTACATCTTGGGCTTGGCAATTGTTTATCCTAGGGACATGGTTAAAACATGTTACATCTTGGGCTTGGCAATTGTTTATCCTAGGGACATGGTTAAAACATGTTACATCTTGGGCTTGGCAATTGTTTATCCTAGGGACATGGTTAAAACATGTTACATCTTGGGCTTGGCAATTGTTTATCCTAGGGACATGGTTAAAACATGTTACATCTTGGGCTTGGCAATTGTTTATCCTAGGGGCATGGTTAAAACATGTTACATCTTGGGCTTGGCAATTGTTTATCCTAGGGGCATGGTTAAAACATGTTACATCTTGGGCTTGGCAATTGTTTATCCTAGGGACATGGTTAAAACATGTTACATCTTGGGCTTGGCAATTGTTTATCCTAGGGACATGGTTAAAACATGTTTGGTATACGTCCACAAGACGATGGGTCATATCAAGTATTAAAGCACTTATTAAGATATGGGTTAACCGTTATTTACTGTATCAGTCCATATAAATTATTCTACTCCTGTGGCGTGGCGAGATTTGAACAAACAATAATTATTTTAGCATTGTACTAGTCGATGTAACATACCAAATATTTAACCATTCGCCCTTGCGGTTTAAAAGCAGAAGACTTTTTAAAACTCATTTACTATATAAGACTATCCGGTATATTACTTATTAGACCATTAGGGCGTTGCCAGATTTGACCCCATAAGAACGATCTGAACAAAGTACGTGAAAGGCCAATAGACGATTTGCACACCTAACGTATTAAATCGCTAACACTTTAACATTTGGGGAATACGATGTTTATAGTTTTAATGTTCACAATATTTTGTTATCTTTTGTAACCTACATTT
This sequence comes from Dreissena polymorpha, assembly GCF_020536995.1. Lineage (NCBI taxonomy): Eukaryota > Metazoa > Mollusca > Bivalvia > Myida > Dreissenidae > Dreissena > Dreissena polymorpha. The sequence continues at coordinate 143,731,818 of NC_068358.1, read as the reverse complement.
TCAGCTTAACGAAACGATTTTAACAATACTCAGATTGTGTCATCCAATGAGTTGTGATGTCAAGTTTAGTGAAAATCTGCCCAGCGGTTAAGGAGCTGTCTTTTGAATGAAAAGTGTACTGACGACGCACGAACAAAATCCAATCCCAAAATCTGTTTACGTTGTGCGCAGGTGAGCTAATAAAAGTAACAGCAAAACATATACTGAATAGAATACATTTCTACAGTTGTATGTATCATTAAAACTACAGATTAAAGTGTAAATGCAAAACAAACATAACATAGAGCAGGTTAAATATAAAAAAAAAAACTGAGTAGCGTGTTTTTGGATCGTTTGGCACAAACAGAAATGCAACACAGACCCGCACATTTTGAAGACTTAAACCGTATCTTGACACACGTAGACATATAGAAAGTTTGAGGCGAGCATTGACTACTTGAAGAATATCAAAGTGATGTTCTACCCATTATCAAACCGTCTAGGATTTACGGTTCCTTTGCGCCCTTCTTTGCATAGTGAAGATATTAAAGGTCTTGAAGTTGAAAACAGGTTATCAAATTATGGGAACTGATACCATCCTAAGGCGAACAAATAGGTTTGTTTCATGTTACTTGAATTACCATAAGAACTCCCCGGTCTTAAAACATTAATTTTTTTCCTTTTCGCAGATTGTTTTTATATATGTTTTGAATATCTTTTCCGTTTAAACATCTTAATATGGTCCATCATAAATGCATAAAAAATCCATACCTACCTACCAAAAATAGTTTGCCTAATCACTAAAAACACAATTGGTTATGCATCGAAGCGTATATCAAATGAATCACTATCACCTATTTGAATTGATTGGCAACTCACCAGTGTTACGCGATTATTAAATCTTGTTTCAATGCTCATCTACACAAGACATTTTTAGATATCAAAAGATATAAAATAATTGTTGATATGGTTTAAATAATTATTTGAATTCAAAACCTTCTAACCAATTAAAAATACTTAAACATACTAAAAATGTAAACGAAAACAGTCACACTTCATTTATTGCCCAGATATTATGGCCGCATAGAGCTGGAAGAACGGTAGGTCGTATGGTCGCATAGAGCTGGAAGAACGGTAGGTCGTATGGTCGCATAGCGGCGGCTGTAGATCAGATGGTCGCGTTAAGTTTACAAAGAGGCGGCAATACGTCGAATTCTCGCAAAGTGACGGTCGTAGGTCGGATTATCACGATATAGGTTCTCATAGTGATGGTTGGAGGTTGAATGGAAGTTTACATAGTGCTTGAAGTAGGTCGTATGGTCGCAGAGGAAATTGGTGATGGTAGAAGGTCGGTTGGCCCTAGAAGCTAACCTAGTGATGGTAATAAGTCGTATGGTCGCAGAAGAATTTCTCACAGGAGAGTCATATGATCCTAACATAAATCTGATGGTTGCACTAGAAGTTCTCATAGGAGTGGTAGTAGGTAGGGTATTCACACTTGTTGACTTGTTGCACAGCTTTCTCCACGGCCAATGTCATAGGTCCGGGTCCACAGCTGAACACTCCTATACGCCGGGCCTGTGTTCGGGCAACAAAAAGTTAAAAGGCTTTATGCACGTTCCTAAATCAATTTTGTACAAGAATACCAAACATTTAAAAACATAGCGAACATGCACCATCAAACTGAATATTATTTGATTTATCTTTATATGCATGTAATTCCATCATAACATTCATCAAAACATTTTTGTACAGTATAAAGGAAGTATTTCAATCTGATGGCATATTATCACTCATTGAATAGTTTACTTATATGAAACAGTGAAAGCCAGCAAAAGTACCCTTTGTAAAATGGATGACTACCTTTGGATGCCTATTCCTGAGGCTATCTAGAAACCGGAAGAAGCGGGGACGTCCGAAATGTGTCGTCGCCTCGAGCCCCGTGAACAGACTGCGACCGCAAATCTTCTGGAAATGCCGCTCGCATATATACTGAAAAAACATGTGGGCAAAGCTTTTAGACCTATGAAGAATTAACTACGTCAACAGATCTTCATTACGCTCTAAATAAAGAATGATTCATTAAACTGACAGCTATTAGTATATAAAAAAATAATATTCAAGCGAGTTATTTCGATTATTTGACACTGTACATGTAGAAGTGTTTGGACGAAATTTGACCTACTTTAAACTCGTCTTAGGGTGGAATTTGTGCTACTAAAGTGTAGAAATGCCGGGGTTCGCATTAAATTACGTTAACTCGTAGCTACGCAAATCCACGTTTTAAAGCTGCTTTTAAATTCAACACTTACAGTGCCATTTATTTCATTATCATAAGAGCCGTCTTTATTTAAAATTGTGAGACAAAAATTAGATTAATATGCACCTCTCAAAGAAATCGTCACTTTTCATCAACATGTATGATAAGTTATTTTCTGTAAAGTTTGTCAAATCGTTATATGTATATCGTTGCCGGCTTCAGACCTCCGAAACCTGCACATAACAAAAGCTGTATTTGTGAAACACAATGCCCCCTACTGCGTCGCTTCGAATCCATATATTTGACCTTTGACCTTGAAGGATGACCTTGGTCTTTCACCACTCAAAATGTGCAGCTCCATGAGATGCACATGCATGCCAAATATCAAGTTGCTATCACCAATATTGCAAAAGTAATGACCAAGGGTATAGTTTCGGGACAGACACACACATACAATGACAGACAAACAGGCCCAAAAACAATATACCCCCGATCATTCGATCCGGGGGCATAAAAAATAACAATTAACAAGTAACTCGATCGTAACTTAAGAGAAATATAATCAAAGCAGTTCCCCTAAACCACATTAACGAAACTTTCAGAAGATTGATCTAGGTTATAATCCTAAACAATAAACGCATTAAAATAAAAGCCTAACTATTTCAAGCAACCGCATCGACCATTATTGAAGTTGAAACCAATTTTAAGATTTCGGACTTTCGTAGTAATGGGTCTCTATGTAACCAAGCTCTTAACCTACCAGCATGGAAGTTCGGATGTCGAAGTTCGTCTTGATCTCGGTGACGAATATATGCGTGGTAACGATCTTGCGCTGGTCCGCTTCCTCCACGCTCCGGATGATGTCCGTCACCCACTCGAACTGCTTTTGCGTACGCGTCACCCACAGGAAGTACACCTGTCGCAGGAAGTACACAGGTTGCTGTGGTTATGGTATCTAAGGGACGGCGATTCAGTTTACGTTTTTTGTAAACACGCTTATGCAACGTGTGTGTGCGTGCTTATAACCATCGCAATTATGAAAAAAGTTTAAATTAATGTGTCTAGTTTTGGCCGGCGATCGTGCAGTACGAAATTAAATCAGTATCTTTAAATATAAAACTTGACTACGTACCTTTTTGCACTGCATGGGTATTCCGCTCTTGGACTTGTGCACGATGTCCTTGATGATGGAGCTGAAAGGCGTGACCCCTATCCCGCCCCCTATCAGCACGGACACCTCAAACTTGTACCAGTTCTGATGACCTTCACCGAAAGGGCCGTCCAGAATCAGCTTAATTGAAAAAGCGCATAATGTAAACTAATTTCACCTTTAAGCAAATTTTAATTAATCGGCGTTTGTATCCCATAATTACAGTTGTGAATTGCCAATGTATCGATAAAACTACTTTATACAAAACACCACGTGTAATTTGTTTGTGAGTTTTCCCAAACACACATACTATCAGTAATTTATGTGATATCAGATGAATCGACATAAATTCTTTATCAAAAGTTGAACAGTGGCAAACCCTAGACCCGTGTCCAATAATATTTTTTTTACAATCCAATACAGATCAGAAGCCGGAAAATATAATTTCATCATACCTTCGGCATACCGCCGTCAGTTCTTTGGCTCGGGTCAAACAGACGCCGAACGTTCGTCGTCCACGGCCCAACGGCGCGAATGTGAAAGGACAGGAAGTTTTCGTGTGGGGATGACGTCATCGTAAGTGGGTGGAATTCAGCGCTCCCTAGCGGCACGACGGCGACCTGAGCCCACTGACCGGACTTGTACACAAAATCCGGAGGCTTTTTCACTTTAAGCGCCGTAACCTCTGCAAAATGTTCATAAAAGCGATTACTCAGTCATTGACAAACGATTGCGTATGCAAGAATTTAAGCTAACGATTTCTTTGATACTAACGGAATAAAAATAATTCTGAGAGTGACAAGGTAATGAAGACTCTTACCGACAAGAGAGAAAAGAATAGTGATCCGTATTATTTAGTATAATTAAAACAAAAATACTGTACAATCTTAATTTAAAATAATTCCACGACGAAAATGCGTATAAATTTTCAACATTTATAAGTATACAAACCAGTAAGTTATTTAGAAGCATTTTTAGTTCATTGTTTTACAACAATAACACCTTTAACGAATCTTTACTTATCGTGTCTACAAAAGAAGAGCGCGCATGCGTTTTATCTACCCGAGGGTAACAGCTCAGCCTTCACGACTGTCAACTCAAGCGTTCGTCGGTTCAGACTGACAAGCTTGTCCACAGCGAATATGACCGCCGGTCCGACGACGTAATAGAAGAAGTGCGGCTCCTGCACCATGCGGACGCTACCGTGCAAGAACACGAGCGGGTAGATGGCATAGTAGAGACGGTGCGTGTTGTAAAATGCGTGGAACAGGAAGCGGCGAGCGTAAGGGAGCGAGAACGTGAATAGCACGATGAGTAGGATGGTCACAATCACGCCTGTGATTCCCGTCGTGGTGCCGTACGCCCAGTAGTGAAAGCTGGCCAGCTCGTGGGAGCTAGAGGAACGGAAAGAAAAGTGACCCGTATGTATATGCAGTGAGTCAAATATGCGTATATGATCTTAATTGCATTGAAGGAATAATTGACCCATGTCGATCTACGTCGAGCAACATTTATCGGATGCTTATACTGTCTTAACTGTAATAAATTATTAATGAGCCCCCAATTCTCCTGCATATATAAAACCTTCTCAGTGGTTCATTCGGTATTAAAGTCAAAGATAAACTTGGCAATTTAATGGCTAATTTTTGGCATACCGGTAAGAAGAGAAATGGGGGGGGACATTCGTGCCCGATTATCACATGTCTTATTCGATATAAAAGTTTGAAAGCAGTTCAGTTTTTGTAATACATTTTAGTTATGAAATCTCGTTTCTATGTCACGTTGAATGCCTTTATGTGTATCTGACTGGCAACTAGTTCTTTATATCAATGATGTCTTGTACTAATGTTCTTAAACTCAAAAACATGGCAAAATGTTTGGTCGAAGCGTTCATACTTGACAGGCGAGAATTTAAAAAGTCTAGCTGTTGTATTATTGCATGCTAACAATTATTAGTGCATTTGATAGTCACACATATTATTTGTTATGATTGTCACATTTTCTCATCTTTAATTTGTATAATAGTATGTTTTCCTGTCTTGGTCATATTTCTTTTGTATTTATGTTCTTGGCCAAAGGCAGAATGCCGTATTGCAAATAAACTTTGAAACTTAATAAGCAAGATCTTTTCCGCTGAGAAATTCGACTGACTCTATACACAGACGAAACAAAACATTGTTTTGTTTGACAAAAATGTCTAAGGTCATTCAAAGGAACTGCATTTAACAAACAAATATGTACATGTAGTATAATTTGTTTACATTAATTGTAGTTGGTCCGAACAACTAAGTTTGTAAAACGCTCGAACACATATCCGAGCTTCGGATAATCAGCCTCGCCGAATAACTTGTGTTAGGATTTACCTTCAACTATTTTCTACGAATTCTCTCTCTCCCTCCCCCTCTACCTCCCTCCCTCTCTAGCCCTCCGTCCCTCTCCCTCTACCTCCCTCTCCCTTCCTCACTCCCTCCCTCCCTCTTTCTCCCTTCTGCTGATTTAGAAAGTTCTAGTGTTAGTAAATGTGTCAATTTATTACTGCCTAGTCTGGTCTGTCTCTATTCTGTCCGCTAATTAGAAAACGAAACATGGCGAGACTTCAAAACGGGTGGTATAGCTACTGACCAGACTACGCGGACGCGTAGGCTGGGTTGGAGCTTCTCCGGGCGTTTATTACTTATGACCCATTTTCGCAAGACGCGTTTCATAAGAACCAAATGTAACTCACGCCCTAAAGTATTCCCTCAGGTAACAGTTGAGATCCAAAGACGCCTGCGTACAGATGTGGTACAGATTCGAGCCGTGGAATATTATATGTATCACTGCAAGAAACTACATGTAATATGATGCAAACTGTTCAAACACACCGACTATGAAAACTGTGTACAATTTTTATACTTGAGTGTGTTTTAAACAACACCTATGGTATTTTAAAAATGCGCATCCCTTAAAATGTTACATTTAACTATAATTTACTTCATTCGAATAATATTACGTATAAATGTTCGAGACATGTGATAGTTTTCGGAATATGTTCATTTTGCTGACTTTGATTTATGCAACCTAAGACAATCATCTATTGCGGTTGACGCAAACCATACCTGTAAACGCCAGAGAAATGCAGGCAATAATCTTGTGCATGGAGTGGAACGAATCGAAGGGTACGACTCGATTGAGTACGGTCTCGCGCAGGGCGGTGATCATGTTCTTACACATCGTGATAAGTAGTCCGCTGTAGGTGAACATGATCACGCTTGCTGAACCGCGACTCATCGTGATTCCGTGGCCCGCCACGCGCCTCAGACCGCGGTCTTCCCGCTCCGTGGAGTAGTCTGAAGGCAATGATATAGAGGCAGGCATTGGAACAGTTTTGATAGAATGATGGACAATTAAAATGTATTTTTTTAGGCAGCAAGGTGAATATGTATAGTCAATGAAAGAGTTCATAAACACAATAAAGATTGCGCTTGCTAACACTGGATTGATTCAAAAAAGTTTTCATATGATTACAAAGTTTGGTTACATTGTAGTTTGATCAAAATGTAGGGGCAGGGGTGAAAAGATTATCGGGCTGGACAGTCTTAAATGCTTAAACGCAAAAATGGTACGATACTGCCTCTGGTGATTGGAGAGAATTATTATTCAAAGGTATGAGAGGTAATAATCCAATTTATGTATGACAGATAACGGAATTAACAATAATGCATGATGAAAGCATAAAACTCTGGATGAATATTCAAAAGACTCATAAATAAAGCAATATCAACTGTTATTGAATGTAAAAGAATAAATAATAAATAAACGAAAGATCGAGTGTAGATTGATCGCTATATCTCTAATATACATGGCGAGCTAGATCTATTACACTCACAGTAGGCGCGCTCTAAGAAGATGCCGGCGGTGACGAGGCAGTAGAGTGTAAGCCAGAAGATCTGGAGCCGGTAGGTGGCCAGATACGACTGCACCTTCCGCCAACGCACCGGGACTTTGTCTGACATCTCTGAAAGGCCTTCGCTGTCATGGGCAATTATATTGGTTTAGCATTCAATGTAAACCATTATATGGGTAAATCACATTTCAAAAGGATTTTAACAATTTTAGTACATGCACTGGGTCTGAATCAGGAAACTTTGATTTGTTTTAATGAATTATTGGAGTAATTATAACACATGTTTTCGGAACTTGCAGAACATACAGACATATATATTGTGTTTAAGTCCAATGCGTTTAAGTCAGTATAAGTGTTTCCTGCCAGCTATATCACAAAACATTAAAGTGTATGGACCACTTGTCAATAAATGTATAATAAGCAAACACATCATTAATATGCGTAAAAGATTGGAACTTAAATCAAATAAATTAGTAATTTAAATAGCTTACTCACCCTGAATCGGTCTCTCGACGACCACCGTTTGCGTGTGATATTGTAGCGTCCTTCCTAGTGCCGGAAGCTACTTGGAGATGGAGGTTCCGGGGCGGAGGGCGACTGGGAGGTTTCAGTCGTGACGCAAAACTTTCAGACGAAAACTCATGAGGTTTCGGCGGTGGAGGGTCCGGTACTCCACTGCGAATGAAAACATCATTTGGTGCAATCCTTGCACATGGGTGCATTAAACCCCTTTTCCAAAAAGAAAAAAATATATTTAATAATGTTAAACGATACTTTATCTTAAGGCCAAGTTTTACATCTAAATCTGTAGACAAGGTCACCGGCAACACGACTTTGAAATTTCTCAGTCACAAACCTACAAACTTTATCGATGCAATTTGACCGGCGTCATGCGACCATGTCTTCGCGCAGTCTGGTCACGAGCTACTTGTCCGTTTATAACCACGAGCCCGTTCTTACTTTTATGGCGGACAACGTAGCTCCTTTGTGTCTGGAGCTACGCTGGCCGCATCAAACCGATTTTCGCATAATGCGGCTCAGTTATTAATAGAGGTGAAACTTGCAGCTCGGAGATCTCGCAGTACCTGTATCCCCTTACAAGAGTTGACCGTCGGCGGATCATGCGGGCGTTTGGGCCGGCGGGGGATGTCGGAGAGGCCGCCTGGTCAGCATCGGCATCGGGATCTAAACATAATTGTCATGGTCGAATATGTTATAAGCACTGAAAATAATTACTGGATATTCATCCGTTTACCTAAAATTATCAAATTAACGTTAATTTAATACTATCTGCATTTTTAACTACACATTTCGGTTCGGGTAACTCGTGCAAAGATTCTGAGTTGGTCGAACTGGGTATTTTACTCCTGGGACTATAACTTGTTTTCAGTGCTCATTCATATACTACCATTTGAAAGCTACACGCGTGGGTGAGCGCCGGTTGAGTTTCGGAATCTGTCAAAAGCATCTTGTGTGAAATGCTTTAAATGCGATATAAATTACCGACATATACAAAGTTGTTCAGTAACTCAAGTAAGTAAATTTTTTCACTTGTCCTCAACGATAAACTCAATTGAAAGTGTTCATATCAACCAGTTTCCATGGCAACCGCCACTCAAAATTGGAAAACGGACCAGGGCGACTATATCACATCATTACTACATTATACCTTATCGTAATACAGACAAATTCGTGTTTAAACAAAGGCTACACATTGTGATTTATTTTAAAGACCAAATTGTATATTTATCTCATTTGTATATTCATGAATATTAATGAGAAACTAACACACTCGGGAAAAATAGACAAATATCACTTTGTAGACTGAACTATTTCAATAACAGATTGTTTTCAGTTAATATGTGAATGAAAGCATACGCCACATTATAATATTTACTCTGTCTTCCCCTTGTGTAAACTTTGAAAAAATTTCTTTAAATATACAGCACACGCTAACGCGCTTTACATGGTTTATTAAGAAATCCATTTACTGGAAACTGAGTTATTTGTCAGTGCATTCTATTCGTGTGCGTCCTTGTAGTTACTAGACACATAAAGCTGATTGTTATCCCATCTTCATAAGGATTCTACGATTCTGTATTTTGTCGAATTGCATGTCACAGATGTTATTTTAATTTTTGCTTTACCATAAGAGGGCTAGCGCTAAATGGGGCTCGACTCTCGGATGATCTACTGAATTTACTGTTGTAAAACGATAATCATGTCAGCCAAAAAATAGAATATTTGTAAATTTGCTGATGATGAAGACGACGATAACGATGATGTTTAAGAGTGCTTGTTAAATACTGCGCCACACGAATATATCACATGCATGTGCCATGTTCGACATCAATTGTATTCGTGTAACATATGCGCCTGTTTTTTTCACTTGTGTTATATATGGCAACGTAACATAAAAGAACACATGTAACTGAACATTCCACGTTTACCAACCCCATCAAATAACAAACAGCGCGTACCATTCAGTCCAAGCGTGGCGTTTCGTATCGTCTGCGCGTAGTGGTCCGTTTGGAAGACCTTCTTGAAGTCAGAATACGTCATTTCCGTGCCCGCCCGTAGCCCCGCCTCCCGGTACACGGCTGCAGTGAACTCGGACACCCTATCGTCTGTCGCGTTTTCCGACAGATCCAGTAGGGACCTGATGGTACATATTTGAAAGCTTTTCTATAGGTTCTTTGAGCAAAATGATGCTAACAACAATAATCGGCATTCAACAGACATGTTCATTGAACGGTTATCCTTTAGCTTAAATAGATGTAAATTAATAAACAAAACATGTTATTTAAAGAATAAAAACAACATAATAATCAGTAAATTAAGAAGCAATAACACTTTATTTTTTAACTTTTTTAAAAATTATGTCTTGAAGTGCAAATATACTGCGCTTAGAAATTACTATTTAAGACGGTTCTAGCAAAGTTTCTACAAAGACGGCTTCAAGATAAATCTGACGTTAAATCAACGATACATAATGTTAAATTCTTCATCTGTTGTCGAGTATTTGTCCAACACAGACGGGCTCGTGTATGGTCAAGGGAAACCTCAATCGTACGTAAAACACTTTGTAGTCATTCTTGTTAAAAAATGTACTTAAAGTATATACAGTCGACTCGCTAGTAGCCGAAATTCCTATTCCGTAATTGGTATGGCTTTGGCCATACTAAGAGGTAATGACTGTTTGAGCCATTTTGAAACGAGCCGATACAAATATTTGATACATTTTAAATCAAATGTGCACAGAACTGACGAAATTTTATGTTGTAAACAATTCAATAGCGCGAGTGACGAATCAAAGTAGCTTCGATAAAGCGCATACAGATATTCAAATTGACATCTAGTACATAAGATGTAAGACAAACATGTTAGTTATTATGGTTGTTTTACACGGAATTGCATGTAAGTTAGTCTTTCCACGTGGCTTGAACTAATTTTGTGTTTTTTAGAAAGCTTACCTGACCATGTTTTTGACGTCATCGTTAGTCAAGACACCACGTGAGTCGACGTCATACATCTTGAAGAGTAGGCTGATCTTATTGTCGATGTCGTCTGGTTTGTGAACGCGGTAAAAAATATGACTTAGTGTGCACAATACTATTACATCCAATTACAAATAATTACATCACCATAGTATATGTGCTTCTTGTAATATAAGGTGTATGCATGATAACTTCTAGTTTTCAATTATTCTTTTTCATTCTATACACGTATTTTAATTGATTAAAATTATAAAAACAAAAAAATATCAAAACGAAAACAACAAAAGCACACTCTGGGTAAATAATGAAATAAAAATTTAGTTTTCAAACGCAACATTCAGTTTACATCCAAACGGTGATATTATTAGCGGTACTTACAAATCATAATTATGTCGTCATTGATTTTACAAAACGACTATTTAAAACAACTATGCATAATAACGATATTGTTTGACAAACGCGAATTTATTTAACCATCCTACAACAAAAAGTAAAAAATATACCTTTTAATCAGACAAACACTTGATCCTAAATACCTACCAGAAGATAACAGAATAAAGATATCAAGGAACTCTCTGAACGAGACCCGTCCTGATTTGTCGGAATCCACCAACATGAACATGTGCTTCACAAACATGGAGCTGGGCTTCAACCCGAACGCTTCGCCGAACTCGGCCTGAAAAACAAAAAACCTACATATTTAGAGCTTTTCACAAGCGAATAAAATACCCCATACTGAACCGCCACCTATGTTTAGGGGAAATAACTCATGAACACGAACACGTTTAATGATATATTTGACGCTTCAATGAAATTGCTTGAAAATTGTGGAAGCTGTTTTCTATTAAGTAACACATTTTCTTTCGCAAAATGACTGACCGTCAGAGTGACTCAAGTAAACTCCGTCTGGAACTACTTTTTACGGGAACATTAAAACCAGTCCTCCAGGAACTGAAGGGTTGGGTTTTGGTTGTCCTGTGATGATACGGCTAACTAGATTTGTGATCCGGTTAGCTAGATTTGTGATCCGGCTAGCTAGATTGGTGATCCGGTTAGCTAGATTGGTGATCCGGCTATCTGCATTGGTGATCCGACTAGCTAGATTGGTGATCCGGCTCGATAGATAGATGATGCAGCTAGCTAGATTGGAGATCCGGCTAGCTAGATTGGTAATCCGGCTAGCTAGATCGATGATCCGGTTAGCTAGATTGGATATCCGGCTATCAAGATTGGAGATCCGGCCGAGACGGACTAAAACTTTTGTGCTGCTGTGATGATCCGGTTAGCTAGATTGGTGATCCGGTTAGCTAGATTGGTTATCCGGCTAGCTAGATTGGTGATCAAGCTACCAAGAATGGAGATCCGGCTAGCTAAATTGATGATCCGGCTAGCTAGTTGGAAATCCGACAAGAGCGATTGGTGGTAAGGCTAGCAAGATTGGAGATCCGACAAGCAAGATTGGAGATCCGGCTAGCGAGATTGGATATCCGGCTCGCTAGATTGATGGTCAGGCTAGCTAGGCCTAGGGCGAGCTTCTTACTACACATTTCAATTCGAGCTTTAAACACGTTAAATTACATGCATGGAGATAATGAATTAGTTCTTTGTGATGCGTCGGAAATATGTGCAAAGACCGTTGGCAAGAATTACGTTCGGATTCTGATTTATTACAACTTTGAAATTGATAGAGTTGACTTTTCAACTCTGGATATCGGCATTCTGCGCTAACAGTCCTTTTAACAAAATCAACTTGTGTGACATGTGTTTGATTTGTCGACTGAAGGATAAGAATAACACATAGCTAACAAGTGTCCGTTTGTTACAGACTGATATCATAATGGCAGTCAAAATTGCAAACAGTAATGTCAAAAACAGTATTAAGGGATCTTTTCACGTTTTGGTAAATTGACAAAATTGAAAAAAGTTGTTTCAGATTCGCAAATTTTCGTTTTAGTTATGATATTTGTGAGGAAACAGTAATACTGAACATTTATCATGGTCTAATATAGCCATTATATGCATCTTTTGACGATTTAAAAACCTAAAAAATATAAAGCGTTGCAACGCGAAACGATTGAATAATTTGGAGAGTTCTGTTGTTATTGTTTAATTTTGTGAATCTACGAAGATTGCTTATATAAAGTATAAAATACGTCTTTCATACATGCTTGGCAGGATGGCCGAACGGTCTAAATAGTTTTAACTCCAGGACTCCAGGGGTACGTGGTTCGAACCCTGATGCAGTCTACTTTTTTTTACTTTTTTAAATTTTAATCTTGATTTTTTACTGGAGCTTTTTAGCTACAATGTTTACATTTATCAATATAAAGCATTTAATGACAAACTTCAAAACATGCCAAAATCTGTGAAAAGGCCCCTTTAAATGTGCATATGCCAAACACATAAATTAACAAGGGCTGTTTGTAAAACATTCATGCCCCCCATATGGGCTGCCAGTGTGTAGTGGCAGCCATTGTGTGAATACGTTTGTTGTCACTGTGACCTTGACCTTTGACCTAGTGACCTGGAAATCAATAGGGGTCATCTGCCAGTCATGATCAATGTACCTATGAAGTTTCATGACTCTAGGCCTAATTATTCTTGAGTTATCATCAGGAAACCATTTTACTGTTTCGACTCACTGTGACCTTGACCTTTGACCTAGTGACCTGAAAATTAATAGGGGTCATCTTCCAGTCATGACCAATGTACCTATAAAGTTTCATGATCCTAGGCGTAAGCATTCTTGAGTTATCATCCGGAAACCATTTTACTATTTCGAGTCACTGTGACCTTGACCTTTGACCTAGTGACCTGAAAATCAATAGGGGTCATCTGCCAGTCATGAACAATGTACCTATGAAGTTTCATGATCCTAGGCCTAAGCATTCTTGAGTTATCATCCGGAAACCATTTTACTATTTCGAGTCACTGTGACCTTGACCTTTGACCTAGTGACCTGAAAATCAATAGGGATCATCTGCCAGTCATGATCAATGTACCTATGAAGTTTCATGATCCTAGGCCGAAGTGTTCTTGAGTTATCATCCGGTAAGCATCTGGTGGACGGACCGACCGACGGACGGACCGACCGACAAGTGTAAAACAATATATCCCCTCTTCTTCGAAGGGGGGCATAAAATTAACTGTTATGTGCAAAAAATACAAAGTGTCGTCTTGAGTGTAACACATAATTACTAGTTACATGACGCGCAACTTATACGCGCTTAACCAATTTATGCCTTGTGGACTCCCATCCTTCTAAATTGGATCAATTTATTTCCAAAATTAGGGTTGTCTAGTATAATAATATCTATATTAAGAATATTTCTTACAGAAATTCCTTTAAGCAAACAGCTGTTTGCCAAGGCCTTTTGTCTAGACGCTAGGCATAAATGGCTTAAATCTCAATCTGCAGTATCGCCCTTTTAGTTGTGTATTATAACACGAAAGTTGTGTTCAAACCTGTGTCAATTCTATGCGTGTTAACTCGGACCCAAGTGTGTCACCGTCACCAACGTACATGTTCTCTTCGCGCGTATCTCCCTCTTCGAAGATCTGACAGAAACAGATGGACGCATGCGATTGGATTGTTTGTTTACAGAAAAGATGAAAGTTGATATTGTTTATTGCTGCTGGTATTCACTAAAGATAAAGCCCTAGTGTGAGCAAGTACATTTTGCCAAATTAAAACAAAGTACAGCTATTTATGGCTTAGTGTTGATCTACCATTATGACGTATAATCCGCTGCTTACGAGAAATTGTATAAACACGTAGCATTGACTAAGGAATATAAAGTTTAATTCTAAACCTTAATGATTTACCCTGAGTATTTTCTTGAAGAACTTATTGAGCCTCTCCTGTCGGACACGCCTGGTGACCGCGTTCCGAAGGATGTAGTTCTCCACCAGCTGTCGCTTGGTGTTTTGGATCTGCCTGGAGTCCAGGAAGTGGGTCAGCTGCGTCACGAAGCGATCGCGCTCCACAATGCTAGAGAACTGCAACACCTGAAAAGAGTTGTCACAAAACAAGGATATGGAGCCGCGCTCTAAGAAAATGTGGCTAAATGCAGTCTGCACAGGCTAATCAGAGACGACATTTCCCGCCTATACTGGATTTTCGTTTAAAGGAGACTTCCATGTGAACATTAATCATTAAAAGCGGAAAAGATCGACCATGATTAGCCTGTGCGGACTTCACAGGCTATTCTGGGACGACACTTTACGCACACGGATTAAGCCCAGTTTTCACAAAACGCGCCTCGGTGGTACTTTCAGAGGTATCGTTTGGGTCCAATGTATTTAGAAAGAGCAAACCAACATCATTTAAAAATCACAAATCGGTCTCGTTGATATTTTTTTTATTTCTTCTAAATGTTACTCTTCATGCTTTGAGTCTGTTTATCGATGAATAAAAATGCATCGTTTCGCTGAAGGAGAATTGCGGCTATTTTAAACACTTAGAATTCATAGATTCGAATTACATCCAGTTATTCGAGATTAAGAATCAATCAAGTTGAAACAAAGAAAATATTGCAGTACTTACTAAATCGTATTCTGGTAACTTCAGCGCTGCAAAATTTTCCATTTTGTCGCTTGAAACGTGTATCTCCACCTCGCTCGCGTTCACTTTCGTACTCTTCCTAGTAATATGCGAAGGTACGAACAGTAAGTCCACGAATCTCATCAACACCCGCTGTGGGTTGAAGACGCTGATTTTTCCATCGATTGTGTCCAGGAACACAGTCACTATTCTACCGGGGTTCTCTAAATCGACCCATTCCAGCGCTGCCAAAAGCAATTTACATGTATTTTAAAATAGATGGTTTTAATAAACTTGATTCACAGACTAATAAAATGACAGTGATACATATTTCTACAATGTCGATGAAAGTAAATATTCAAGCTAACAGTTTATTTTATCGTATTTCGCAAAGCCTTGTTCACAATTTCTGTGAGGCTTTTGATCGAATCCAATTTCGACATGCCAATTTATTGCATTTTTCTAATATCGTGACACATACCGCGGTTATTAAGACAGAACTATCATATCATAACGTTGAGAGAATACAATACATTTCACTGTATAATTTTATCAGTGAGAATAGTGTTTATCTGAAAATCCCTAAGATAACTTATGTTTGCCAAGTCTTTGACTGTCAGTCGAACGCTAGACTAATTTTCAAACACTATTTTTGATTCGTTTATTAACGTCATTTCACAAATACAATCGTTAATTCACACAAAATATTCAGTTTGTTGCTATTAATAAAGTATATGGCGATAAACGAATACAGTTATATAGCCTCATAGATCCAGAGCTCCAGATAAGATGCGTATCTGCGTATTTACGCATTGAACATAAAAAACACTTTAAAAATCGGCCCAGTACGTAACAATACGCAATACTAATCTTGGTACGTAGTTTTGATCGATTAAAGTGCGTAACCAAATGAATCAAAAGTAAGTCAACTAAAAGAACCTTGTAATCAAAATGGTGACCCATCGTGTTCTAAGTTCGAAAAAGGGACGTTTCAAGCAAACAGCGGCTCATGCAGGAAGTAACTGTATATTACAATATGCCAATAGAAATAAATCTTATGGTGCTTCTAGTATTGTTAACGTAATTTTAATCGATCTAATTGTTGAAGAAGTTTATAGTTAACTTACATAGACCACATGAAGTATGACTTTATTTTTAATTGTACAAGCAGTACCATAACTTAGTTTAATTGCGAAATGACGTTCGTGTACTATATGAATACTATATGCGAGAAAGACCCAATCAAGACAGAGATACAACTCATGTAAGTTGAATATTTTGAAGACAGTCTATTAATATCATCATTTAAAATTTATTTTGCTTGCACTTATTAATAACCAATAGTAATATTTCTAGATTAAACACGCCACGTACTATGTCAGTTTTCTATGGAAATTGAAAGTACCACTCAATTTTCCTACATACCCTTTATGGCTGAAACAAAGGAGTAAAATACCCTTTAGGAATAATATCAGGGCGTAAAGTACCCTTTAGACTTAATCCTTATCTACAGCTCTGCATAGATCTTTCCCAAAATGCGTTACTAGCAATGCGCAATCACGAGTGGTGTCCCCTTTTCTCTTCCGGTGACTTTTTGTTGATGTAAAGGCCTATTTATATATACTGACACATCAAGTATCTAATTGCTATGAAGAATATATGAACAAGTAATAAATGTGAATAATTTCAAGTATCTGAATGAGAGAATCTCGCCATTAAAAATTTATATAAGCCGCATAGTTTGATTGTTATTATTTAATTGAGTATTATTATCTATAAAAAGGTTTGCGATGATCAACCAATGGCTTGAATAGGCATCGCTTTAATTAACTTGAATTGGAATACAAACTAATGAATATCTGCACTTAGCGATTTCGATAATGAGTACGATTACAGCTTTTCGCCAGCTATTTTTCAATTAAAATCAAACGATTAATATTGCAATTACTATGTAATAAAAGATCAAGACAAGAAGTTATTCATTAACTAAATGAACTGTTTACAACTTAAGTGTCTCATACGCAAATGTTTAAGGCTTGTCAACAGAAATCGAGTTTGGAGTGTTTTTTGCAATTTGGTGACTATTTATATCTTAAATTGGATAAAGTTACAACACAATGAAGACCTCCAATAGTAGCTTAGTTTGATATCAATACCGTGTTCAATATTAATCTAATATTGTTGAAAATCTCTTCGGAAAATATGACAGTACTGTCCTAACATGCCTGCCATTTGTCCAAAAATTGAAATTTATAAAATATTTATCTTTAAAATGATATGCATGTTCAGTCTTTTATTTTAACCTCCGTACGGGTCCTATTTGTGAAGATGACGGCTTTTGTGGTTGCTGAAACAGCAATACAGATCTGCAGTTGGTTACAACTAACAAGCAACAGTTGTACCAGAGCTATACCATTGTTTTATTATTTCATTTTAAGTGTTTCTACAATGGATTATTGATAAACGATCCCTAGACGCGCCGTTTAAAAGTGCCATACTGAGTCTTCTAAACATTCGCACGAACATTAACAATGAGGCCAATATGTTGCAATTGCGCAATACATATAGATATGCAGTTGGTTACAACTAACAATCAACACATTGTCCCAGAGACGTAGATGTTATCTACGTATCTGGTTGTCCTCAATATTCATGTCTTTAATCAAAGTATACAGTTATTGTTATCGTGTATGCTACTCGCTAACTGTATTGCGCAATTGCATCATATTGGTCTCATGTTTAAAGTAAAATTACTACTCAAAATCAACTAAAATTTCGTACAATTTTGTGTAAAATAGACTTCACCAATTAAAAATCAGAGCTCCTTATGGCAATTGCCGAAATTGCAACGCCAGATGTGGTCTGATTAAACACATGAACACTGATTGTTTATGTGTTAACTTTATTTTACGAAATATTTTACGAAACTTTCGTTGATTTTGAGCATTATAGAGACTTAAATGTTCTCGTGCAATGTTTAGAAGACCCAATATGGACCGTTCTGCGGATCGGGTAGACGACTGGTGACGTATTGAGCGTCCTCGCAGCGCGCGAGAAGCAGTAAGATCTTTGTTTATTGTCAGCACTCCCTTCGCGGAGTTGCCTAGTCCTTTAAGGGCGGGACAACTAGACATTAATTGCATACAGCACAGCCTAATCTGGGACGACACAGAACGGACATGCATTGTTAACCCTTTCAGTGCGGGAACCGAATTTTGAAGGCCTTTGCAAACAGTTTCGATCCATATGAGACGCCACAGAACGTGGCGTCTCATCAGGATCGAAACTGTTTGTTATTCTGATAATATTCTTTGGAAAAAAAATCGAAGAAAATGCTTATTTTAGAAATTCAGCAGACGACATTTTAACAGACGACAAATTTCCCAGCATGCAAAGGGTTAAGCCCAGGTTTTCAAGAACTAGGCTTCTTTGAACGAAATGCCATGATGACATTCTTTCTATCCAACAAACCTGCAAACTCGTTCGTATTGGCTGACTCGGTCCTCTGCAACGTTGGCGGCGGCACTCGTGTCTTGTACATGGTCTGCCGTTTGTGTCGGGACAGCAGGAACATGATGAGCAGGGTGACTGACAAAGAAAAAATTGAATGGAATTAATAGGGCAGTTTGAGACTTTATGCAGTGAACTTATTTTTTGATTTGCTAATTTGTTGGTATGGATAAATTAATATTTTAACGACTGTAAAGCACACTTCTTGTGCAAAGAAAAACTTTGGACGGATACCTATTCATTTTTAAGCATATTTACGCATTTCTAAGCACACAGAGAATATACATTTAGAAAAAAGTGTAAGGCGAAAAGCAGCATAACATATAAACATTTTTTTAGAGTATAGAAAATCCTTTATTTTTAAAGAGTTCATGTTTCAATTATGGAAATATTGTTTAGATCCAAACTATGAAACCATTCACGGAATTAGAATTTGATGAACGTTGGTGTGTATTAAATCGTACATTTTAGTCTTTTTTTCTCACAAAGCCCACCATTAGTAAATTAAAACAGCAATTATCAAACAATTAACGAAAGTTGGCTTTAAATCAATATACATTGCAAAGTTGTTTTTTCTTTGTTAAAGCAAGATCAGCAATAATCATTTAAGAATCTCGGACAAAAAATATTTTACAGTGTTTTTTTTAAGTCTTCCATTTACAAGGCCAATATTCTTGTAGTGCAAATGCTTGACACGCATTTAAGGACTGGTCAAACCCAACACTTAGATATCCTCCACTAACACATACGGGTTTGTAAATTTAACCTTATAGCATTGCGTTTCGTTTCAAATTAAACAGGAACATATAGTATATATACCCGGTAATTTAAATTCAAACAATTCAATGTTTGAATATTTCACCATAGGAACATAGACCTTCTTATAACTCTATAAATGGTTACCTGGGACACATGCTGCCAGAACGAGAAAGGTCAAGGTAAATGACACTTCGCTGCCGGAGAAGTAGTCGTACGTCCGGAGGTCCGTGCACGGCTGTAGCATGGGCACCCCGTGCAGGCTGCCTTCTGGGTCCAACTGCGCTGGCTGCTTGAAGCACCCCACGTCTGCGGGGGAAATGGATGGATATGGTTAGGAATTTGTAAAATTTTACTTTTATGAAACAAACTGCCTTTTGTTGACCGAAAATGATATGCATGGTTTGTTGACGTTATGTTTGATCAATTTAACACTATGTGGGGTTAAGTTAACATAATGTTTGGGTAAGTTAACATAATGTTGGGTAAAGTTAACATAATGTTGGGTAAAGTTAACATAATGTTGGGTAAAGTTAACATAATGTTGGGTAAAGTTAACATAATGTTGGGTAAAGTTGACATAATGTTGGGTAAAGTTAACATAATGTTGAGTAAAGTTGACATCATGTTGGGTTAAGTTAGCATTATGTTGAATTAAGGTAATTTTCATTATCAAAAGACAGTTTTGGCCTTTCATATATTAGTGTGATACTGTCTCGGTGTTGTTTAAAAAGAATGCTGATAATGTTATTTTAACACTTTGATTCAAGTTGTCAATCTATGCAGGTTGAGTGAAGAACGTCTGTGGGAAACTTGATTAAAACGGTTATGTTCAAGTTGTTTTAATATTTTGATAAAGTTGTGGTGGAGGTGGTGTAAACTTGTGAAAATACATGTAAAATATAAGACAAGCGCTGAAATATTTTGAACGAAATCTGCAATGTGATTCAGGGGTATTAGTAACGTGTTTTGTAAAGTAAATTTTAACTTAAGTTCGTTTTCAAGTCCTTTGGAGATTAGCTGCGCAGTCAGGAATGACGCTTTCCGCATAAGACCGAATTTTCGTTTGGAAATGACTTATATTAAACGAAAGAATTCCTAAAAGCGGAAAGTGTCTTCCCTGATTAGGATGGGCGTACTGCAAAGGCTAATCTGGGACGACATTTTACGCACATGCATTCACTCCGTTCTTTTTTCAGAGCGATTCTCAAACGACATATCACATGAAAACGATACGCCTACTCACTGTCGGAGCTCTGGAAGAGGAAAACGTTCCGCTGCGTCTGCTGGCTGCTTACAAATGTCACAGCGTTGATGACGTCAACCAGCTGTAAGTTTTCAATGTCGTAAATTTCCGCGTCCGTCAGACCGCTGAAACGAGGCACCAGATAATTCGCTTGTATGTATGATATTTAATTTCCTAGATATAGATGTAGAGGCCGTTTGCATGTAGTGTGGCGAAATCAAGCTTAAGGAAAAAGCTGAATAAGTAAAGACAACGGTTTTCACTAAAAATCTAAATAACAAATAAAGATTCGTTTTCGAAAAAAAATTCTGCTGACTTAATATGAAGCTATCGGTCAAGATTGCATTTCGTTTGGTGTCGGATCAACGTCACTGCTAAAAACAGAAAACGATTTTTACAGAAACCTGATACCTTGACACACCTGAAATCAAAACCTTAGAAAAAACAAAATGCGTTTATCGATGTGGTACACACTTTCCATTATAGCATTAGCTTTAAAGGTCAGACGCTAAAATCACAAGTTATGGTAACAAAACTGAAAAATAATCTCGTACTATGTGATGACAGCTGAGCGCGAACTGAAATAAAACCATTTATTCTGTACTTTTATCAGATTTTTTTAAATAACAACTCCGCTGTTCATTCCAAATGTTCATAACATATAACACACTTACACAGGGCGGAACTTCATATATTACAGAATAATACAGAAATGTAAATAGTTGGTGTTAGTATGTGAGGTCAGCGATGTCTCTCAACACGTATTTTAACACTTTGCCCATCAGAAGCATGTGAAAATGAATTTTGCAACCAGCATAAAACCAGAACACCCTGCGAGTACATGTAACTCGCAATCTGTTCAGGTTTTATGCTGTTTGCTGCTCATCAGTATATACGAGTAGGAGATGAAGCCTTTAAAACTTAAATATAGTAAGAGAAGTCTTTAATTAAATTTAACTTTCTAAGTGACTACAAATGTGTTAAAATACGTATCTAAATGGTAAAGGGTTAATACAAACCGACTAGAGTTATGAGACAGTATTATTATGACTTGTATATGCAGCTGTATGCTTTGGCAACTAAGCGTGGTGTAGGGTTGGGGCTTTCTGCGTTTTTATTCAACCAATGTTTTCAACGACTGGATTAAAATCCAATCGAGTATCATGTACTTTCATTTGTTGCTGATTTTTTACCGATAAAATGCGACAGGATTAACCCCTACTCGGCGCTGGTTAGCTGATGGGCGACTTGGGTTCGATTATTATCGACAGTAATTCGCAGCCAGTAGACTGGTTCTCTGTTAGGCGACGCCGGTTCGTTCATAGGTGATGTTGGATTGTTGATAGGCGACACGTTTCGCTCTTATGCGAGTTTTTTCCGCTGATTTAAGTTTTGTGATTATGGGATATCGGGTCATGTTCTCCGATAAAAAGTCTGTCTATAAACGAATAACTTGAATTTTAACTGTCACGGACTTCTAACGTTTTCTTAAGTGTGGCAATGTTTCCACAAAAGCTGCCATCGCTTGAGACTACAGTTTACTAGACATTTCCAGTGGCTTGAATTTTTCACTGACTGATATATTCTCTCAGCAAACTCAAGAGCATAAGAGTTTCGCCATTGCACACATCAAATGACAATGTAAGCAAATATGTTTAAAATTTTCCGGGAACAAGATCAATATGGTCCTTCCTGTTTCTCACAAAATGTTGACGGATTCAATCATGTTTTTTGCGCCTTTTAATTAGATAAATGAACATACCACTAAGCTTACCCATTTGTCCCTGCATTTATGTTTGTTTGGGGTATTTGAAATACTTGTATGTGTTGCCATCATGACCTGCTATTAGAATTGTATACATAAAATACTTGACGCGTGTGTGGCACTTCTACGTTACACAATGGATAATTGATTAATACCTTGTCCCTGTAAAAAGTTTCTTGAGAATTATTATGTTTTTTTTTTGCGCATACGTCCCCTCATTTTTTGTGTTATGAAATCATTTTCGCTGTTTGAGATAGGCTAGGCTGTGGAAAGCAAAAAAACCTACACATTTCTTATTAACTTCTTCATCGAAACGATACATAGGTTTGCGAAATTATTTATCCTTGCAAAACTGCACTTTTCTTTCCTGGTATAAGAAACGGTGCGATCGCATAATTCTTCCACAGTTTGACCATGTGACGTATCGTATTTTGCATTAAATGTATTGTTAGCATACGAATAAAAAATTCATTTAAAAATAAAATGTTCTTAGCACGTTATTCAACATAACAAATTAGACCTTTAAAGTTAAAACTTTCACTCTATTAAGGCCAAAACCGCTTCAGCCAACCGTCTTGAAACCGCATTAGGAATCATTCGAGGTATCAAATTACCTTTCCTTTCTGTTCTCGTACCAGAACCGGTCCCCGTGGCGAATCCGGAGGAACTGGTCGAGCAATATCCGCTGGAACAGCTCCCCAGGTCCCTCCGCAGTCGTCTCCAGCATGCCGCCCGTAAATAGGTCAATATCGTCCAAGCCATCCCCGGACTTATTGTAGAGGGCCCTAACAGCGGCGATTTCCTGGAGAATATTTGCATAAACCAGCTTTTCCAGGATCTGTGATGGCCATAACGTTATTTTAGACAGTATTAGTCTTTCGGGAGAGATAATCGCTTTTTGCACTGCGCAATTATTTTCTGACAATGATAATGATGACGATGGAGGTGGTGATGATCTGTATAATTCAACTGAAATTATTTTCCACTGCTTAGAACTTAGAAACAGTCTCTTGAAGGAATATATAAATCTCACGTACCTTCAAGTTGTACCCCAGAGGGTTAATGCTCGCCCACGTCTGTTTCCTCGGGAGCCCATAACTCTCCCTGACTGAGTTGTAGTCCGCAAGCCCGTGGTCACGCCCCCTCTGGGATATAAATGGCGCGATTACAGAATTGTCCCCTTTATTACATTGTACGTGCGATTACTCGTGTAGAGTAATCAATAATTGTGTTTCTTTCGGCAAAACGGGCAAAAAACAATAAAATAAATATAAGTTTCAAACGAGAATGTCCCTTTTAACGAATTTCTATTTGGAAAAACTTGACAGACAAATATTAATACACCACCCTTTAAACCCGCATAGAGATACAGCACTTTTTAACACACAAAAAGATACATGTTTATTATAAACCTAAGATAAAAGAAACATGTAATTTTAAAAGAAATCACAAAAAGATTCGCTCCAAGTAAGCGATCAGATAAACACGTGCATACACTATAAATGGAGAGCGGTTTTTAATATCGTAATTTATTTGAATTATTAACCATGCAATACCTGAATATTCAACGCCGCAAGGTCTCTCCTGGAAAATTCTAATGGTCCGAAGACACTTTCTGAAAATCGAAATTGTTTTTTACAAATTATGTTAATATTTATGAATTATATAAAATGTGCAAAAAAAACTTTACATATATTTCAATATAAATTAAAATAAAGTTAAGAAGAACAGGTGTCGATAAATGCGAAATAAGCCAGAAATTTAATTCTGAAATCGAAACTGTATGTATATCATGCATGTACGTTGTGAATCTAAATTAAGTTTTACGGATCATTTTAATTTCCTACAAGATAAGTATTGATGCAAACCATCAAAGGGCGTCGGGAATTTCAGTGTAAAAGGCACTCAATGAAGTTACATGGAAAAAATTTTTTTCTACTCTAAATATTAATATATTGGTCGATTATTTTAAACAAAATAGAAAAGAGATACTGGTATAACCATTATCTATGATTTTGTGTTATAACTCCCAAATAACCGTTATATATGATGTTGTGATATAACCCCCAAATAACCATTATCTATGATTTTGTGTTGTAACCCCCAAATATTGCATAGTTCATTTTATTTACATTGGTTTCCCTTTTTTTACTGGCATCCGTGTGCAGTTTTCATTAATGGAACAGAACTGTGTAGGTTTTAAAAAATCTGCTTCATCTTGTAAGCGTAATTTTATATTTATCTCAACTTCAATGGGAGATGATTCTGAACTTATTATAACGTTGCTCACTTACGATAGGGGTTGAGTACTCATTGATATGAAAGCACTGTAAAAGTTTTAATGTTTTTACGAACCCCCCCCCCCCCCCCCTCTCACACATATATTTCATGTGCATAACTAAAAAACAAGAGAGCCATGATGGCCCTGTATCGCTCCACTGTTTTTTCTTTGCAAAAAAACGTGCAATGCGCATGGGTTGAAATGTACTCAAGCATGTGACTTTCTCTTTCTATCCCTCGTCCCACTGGGGGTTTAAAGTTGGAAGGGTGAGCATTTTTATATATGGAAAAAGTTACTACCGTGTAAACTAAACAGACTTAAAAGCCCGGGAATTGTTGCACAGGTCTTTTGCTTATAACGTAGGTACATTTATCTCTCCAAAAGATATTGTCGTTCTTTCTATGTCACATATTTTTAGATGCTGAAGATCAAATCTACGCATTTGATTTGAAACAGATTCACAAGACCCATAGGAATCAAAATGCCTTAACCCTTTACCAAACGACATATTTTGGACTTTCCCAATTTGAAAGAGGTTGCAGACGTCAATTAAATTAAAATGGAATATGAAGGAAATGATCAGGTAGGGTAGAAATCATTGTGATAGAAGGAGAAATTGCTCATCAACCCACACATCCCTAAGACCAAAAGGCCTGAGAATATTATGATAATATTAAGATTATTTCTTTATATTTATAAATGTATTTAATTAAGTAATACATTTGACTTCTAAGATCAATTCATAACTTATATTAAGAAAATTATAAAATGGTCAGAAATATATATGGATTGTTGAGCAATTGACAATCATATCCACAATTCATGAGTCACGATTCACAAATGGAACAATGAATCATTAGTTATTAAAAAGCAGCATATACGATAGTTAAGAACATTGCACTTCATTAATTTCAAAACCTTCTCTTGGATACAAAGTTTGAGTTTACCGTGCAGAATCATATATTGACTTTTCTTGAAATAATTATGTTCATGGAAGTTGTGTTTTTAAAATCAATAATATATTATTAAACTGGTTTAATCACTACAAAAACGACATGAAATTAACATGTCATCCAAAATATTCTCATCCGGATATATGGTCACTTTTGACATATTTAAATAAAACCCGACTTTTTTCAGTTTGCAAGAAAAACATTCATAACACATGTTCTTACTTCAATGCCTTTGTAAGCAGTCACCATCTGACCTAAAATGGCACTAAATGACAGGGTTTTATCTCATGTTTTCAAGATGTTGATGTTGTTGTTGGTCACAGCCAAACGGCCGCAGTAATCTCCACTGGTAAACGTCATATGTTCAGTTTTGTGAGCCCCGGAGCCGGGTCTTATTTGAGCCCAGGGGAATAATTTGAACAAATTTGGTAGAGGACTATTAGACATCACTACATACCAAATTTAGTAGCCCTATGCTCTATAATTAAGAACAAGAAGATTTTTAAAGTTTGCACACAATAAGCCTTATTTAAGCATATGTTCATTTTTGTGACCCATGGGGCAAGGTCAAATTTGTTCCAAGGGGCATAATTTGAACAAACTAAGTAGAGAACTATTATATGTCACTACCTACCAAATTTGGTAGAAATAGGCCCAATGGTTATGGACAAGAAGATTTTTATAGTTTGCACAAAATGGGCCCAATATAAGCATATGTTCAATTTTGTGACCCCTGGGGAACGGTCAAATTTGATCCCAGGGGCTTAATTTGAACAAACTTGGTAGAGGACTATAAGATGTCATTACATACCAAATTTGGTAGCCCTATGCCATACAGTTATTGACAAGAAAATTTTTAAAGTTTGCACAAAATAGGCCTTATATTAGCAAATTTTCGATTGTTTGACCCCCCAGGGCAGGGTCAAATTTGACCCCAGGGGCATAATTTGAACAAACTTGGTAGAGGACTATTAGATGTCACTACATACCAAATTTGGTAGCCCTACGCCCAATGGTTATGGACGTAAAGATTTTAAAAGTTTTCACAAAATAGGCCTTATAAAAGCAAATTTTCATTTTTTGACCCCACCGAGGCAGGGTCAAATTTGACCCCAGGGGCATAATTTGAACAAACTTGGTAGAGGACTATAAGATGTCACTACATACCAAATTTGGTAGCCCTTGGCCCAATGGTGATGGACAGTTAGATTTTTTAAGTTTGCACAAAATAGGCCTTATATTAGCAAATTTTCGATTGTTTGACCCCCCAGGGCAGGGTCAAATTTGACCCCAGGGGCATAATTTGAACAAACTTGGTAGAGGACTATTAGATGTCACTACATACCAAATTTGGTAGCCCTACGCCCAATGGTTATGGACGTAAAGATTTTAAAAGTTTTCACAAAATAGGCCTTATAAAAGCAAATTTTCATTTTTTGACCCCAACGAGGCAGGGTCAAATTTGACCCCAGGGGCATAATTTGAACAAACTTGGTAGAGGACTATAAGATGTCACTACATACCAAATTTGGTAGCCCTTGGCCCAATGGTGATGGACAGTTAGATTTTTTAAGTTTTCACAAAATAGGCCTTATATAAGCAAATGTTCAATTTTTTGACCCCCGCGGCAGGGTCAAATTTGACCCCAGGGGCATAATTTGAACAAACTTGGTAGAGGACTATTAGATATCACTACATACCAAATTTGGTAGCCCTACGCCCAATGGTTATGGACGCAAAGATTTTTAAAGTTTTCACAAAATAGGCCTTATAAAAGCAAATTTTCATTTTTTTGACCCCCCGAGGCAGGGTCAAATTTGACCCCAGGGGCATAATTTGAACAAACTTGGTAGAGGACTATAAGATGTCACTACATAGCAAATTTGGTAGCCCTTGGCCCAATGGTTATGGACAGTTAGATTTTTTAAGTTTTCACAAAATAGGCCTTATATAAGCAAATGTTCAATTTTTTGACCCCCCGCGGCAGGGTCAAATTTGACCCCAGGGGCATAATTTGAACAAACTTGGTAGAGGACTATAAGAAGTCACTACATAGCAAATTTGGTAGCCCTAGGCCCAATGGTTATGGACAAGAAGATCTTTAAAGTTTGCACAAAATAGGCCTTATATAAGCAAATTTTCAATTTTTTAACCCCCCGGGGCAGGGTCAAATTTGATCCCAGGGGCATTATTTGAACAAACTTGGTAGAGGACTATAAGATGTCACTACATAGCAAATTTGGTAGCCCTAGGCCCAATGGTTATGGACAAGAAGATTTTTAAAGTTTGCACAAAATAGGCCTTAAATAAGCAAATTTTCAATTTTTTAACCCCCCGGGGCAGGGTCAAATTTGACCCCAGGGGCATAATTTGAACAAACTTGGTAGAGGACTATAAGATGTCACTACATAGCAAATTTGGTAGCCCTAGGCCCAATGGTTATGGACAAGAAGATTTTTAAAGTTTGCACAAAATAGGCCTTATATAAGCAAATTTTTATTTTTTTAACCCCCGGGGAAGGGTCAAATTTGAGCCCAGGGGCATAATTTAAACAAACTTGGTAGAGGACTATAAGATGTCACTACATACTAAATTTGGTAGCCCTACGCCCAATGGTTATGGACAAGAAGATTTTTAAAGTTTTCACAAAATAGGCCTTATATAAGCAAATTTTCAATTTTTTGACCCCCCGGGGCAGGGTCAAATTTAACCCCAGGGGCATAATTTGAACAAACTTGGTAGAGGACTATAAGATGTCACTACATAGCAAATTTGGTAGCCCTAGGCCCAATGGTTATGGACAAGAAGATTTTTAAAGTTTGCACAAAATAGGCCTTATATAAGCAAATTTTCAATTTTTTGACCCCCCGGGGCAGGGTCAAATTTGACCCCAGGGGCATAATTTGAACAAACTTGGTAGAGGACTATAAGATGTCACTACATACTAAATTTGGTAGCCCTAGGCCCAATGGTTATGGACAAGAAGATTTTTAAAGTTTGCACAAAATAGGCCTTATATAAGCACATTTTTATTTTTTTAACCCCCGGGGAAGGGTCAAATTTGAGCCCAGGGGCATAATTTAAACAAACTTGGTAGAGGACTATAAGATGTCACTACATACTAAATTTGGTAGCCCTTCGCCCAATGGTTATGGACAAGAAGATTTTTAAAGTTTTCACAAAATAGGCCTTATATAAGCAAATTTTCAATTTTTTGACCCCCCGGGGCAGGGTCAAATTTAACCCCAGGGGCATAATTTGAACAAACTTGGTAGAGGACTATAAGATGTCACTACATAGCAAATTTGGTAGCCCTAGGCCCAATGGTTATGGACAAGAAGATTTTTAAAGTTTGCACAAAATAGGCCTTATATAAGCAAATTTTCAATTTTTTGACCCCCCGGGGCAGGTCAAATTTGACCCCAGGGGCATAATTTGAACAAACTTGGTAGAGGACTATAAGATGTCACTACATACTAAATTTGGTAGCCCTAGGCCCAATGGTTATGGACAAGAAGATTTTTAAAGTTTGCACAAAATAGGCCTTATATACACTTCAACACCGTTATTTCGAACACCGATAATCCGAAGTCACCGTTATTTCGAAGTATTATTCGGGTCCCGATTTTGGTTCTTCTTTGTTTTATGTAAAATTTCATTGTTAATCCGAACTTCGATTAAACCGAAGAAATCGTTATTTCGAAGTGATTCAGTCGGTCCCAACACTATAATTCGCACCTTATTATCAATCTTTAATCCGAAGTCAAAACTGCAAAATACTGAGCGTATTTTCACACCTTGTCGTGGCGCGTCAAAAGCCAATAATTACACCTTTGTCGTCTGTGCGAAAGCTGTTGTTCAGAGAGACATCGCGTATAAGTTAAAAAAAGTTAATTCAATTCCGAAAATGTATTCATACGTTTGTATGTCTGATAATTTATGCTATTCGTTATATTTTATATGTTCTGTAATTATACAAAAATAAAAACAACAAAAAGAATATTTTTATTCCTCCGTTTGTTACAAGTGAAAATCTATTGCTATATGACTAGTTTACGCTTTTAAGTAAGCGTGTAACCGAACCATGCGAACCACTTTTACAGAATCAAAGAAGTCTTCTGTCAAATGTTTATTTCGAATTATCGTTAATCCGAAGTTTTTTTAACGGTCCCGACGACTTCGAAATAACGGTGTTGAAGTGTAAGCAAATTTTCAATTTTTTGACCCCCTGGGGCAGGGTCAAATTTGACCCCAGGGGCATAATTTGAACAAATTTGAAAAAGGTTCACCATATGAACATTCCTGAGAAATTTCATCACAATTGGACCAGTAGTTTAGGAGAAGATGTTTAAAGAATAAGTTAACGCACGCACGCACGCACGCACGCACGCACGCACGCACTGACGCACACACGACGGACACAGGACCATGACATAAGCCCCGCTGGCCTTTGGCCAGTGGAGCTCAAAATGGTAACAATA
The DNA here is from genome assembly GCF_020536995.1 of Dreissena polymorpha. Taxonomy (NCBI): domain Eukaryota; kingdom Metazoa; phylum Mollusca; class Bivalvia; order Myida; family Dreissenidae; genus Dreissena; species Dreissena polymorpha. The sequence continues at coordinate 143,701,511 of NC_068358.1, read as the reverse complement.
AAACAGCATATTTATTTAAACTAAAATGTCTACATCAAAACAAAAAGTTAACATAGAACACAAATAAAATAATTTGATTCTACTGGCGCTCGAACCTTGGGCTTCTCACATGTGAAGCGAGCGTGTAACCACTACACTACGGAACCGCTTAAAAAATCACCTTCTAACTAATATATTAATAAGCTATTAATAGTCGGTTTAAATGTAAACCCGGAAGTTTAAACGCTGGATAGTGAGCGGGGATAAAGGTCCATACCAAAGGGTCCATACCACTGGCAAGATACGGGTCAGGCCTGTGGCCTTCTATATGTGGTTCTTAAAAAAACAAACCTGTAGGAGGAATTGATAGTAATGAGACTGGGGTGCTGTGATGGTGCTCCTCATTGATAAGCGGCTGTTTCCTTTATCAAGACTCACTATTACAATTAATAATCCGTGTCGCGCTTCGCGCTCTATAGCGCCTTTATTAGTAACTAGGTGGTTGCTAGGATAGTGGAACAAAGAAGTTTTGTTTTTATACAAAACCAGAAAGTTTCACCGGTTCGCGTATTTGCCCAGTCCATTGTGATCTTTTATTATTGCCCAGTCCCTGTGTTCAGTTATTAATTAAAAGAATTAGCGTTGCATTATTGGCAATAAATGTTGTAGTAAATGTAATAGGCACAAATGCAGTACTTATTTACACTAATTTACACAAAAAATCACCACTATGCAAGATATTCTGACAACAAAAATATATACATTGATCCGTAAAATAACTTCTCCCATAACCTAAAAAAACGTATTACATACTAGTCGCCGCACTTCAGTGCGACGCCAACAACAATATCTATTCATACGACACATAAGGCACATGTGCATGACTCGCACATGAAGCAATAATCATAAAAAAAACATGTTTTTCAAATCAGCTGAAAGTAAACGACTAAAACATTTCAATGAATTAAGGTTAATAGTACTCGTGATTTAAGGGACTGTGCGAAAAAACACGATACTGTTGTAGCTTAAAAAGTTTAAATACTTAATACAGCACCCGTATAATTCCATATTATAATATTGAAACTAAATTCAGACAAAACTCTTATTTTTACCAAACGTTTAAGTTCAAATGCTCCAATTTGTTAAACTAACCAGTGAGGTCAGAGACAACAATCGAGTCTTCCTGCTCTGCTATAGTGGTGGCCATGCCTCGGAAGAGTGAGTCTAAATCCTCTTCGACGAATCTCTGAAAATTAAGCTTACTTTTAAACCTTCTCCCGCTCATAAACAAAGTGAAAACGGCTCAATGCAACCAGCATAACGCCGAAGCATATGAACTGGACATGTTTTACAACCCCGTGATGATGGAGTTCATAACTAAGAGTATTACGCCTTACTCCAAGTATTAAATGACCCGCGTCGTGCCAAAATGGGTCTTATACCACAAGCGATCGCATGGTTAGGAGCTACACTGGCCGCTTTACAGTCTCGAAAGGTTTCGCGGTCTTATTAGCGGACAGTGTACCTGTTGACTAGATTAAGCGATTGTGAAGGCTGGTCTGGATCAACTTTGGCCACAAATCACATAAGACCCATTTTCGCATGACGCACATCTTATTAAATAGAAATTCCACTTAATAGTATAAATGCACATTTATTGTCTAAATAACAATACATCATTGAAAAATATCTTTAAAAGGGACGTGTATGCATTATGTTTTAATGCGTGTTTGTAATTTACTTAATATAAATTTGCATCAGGATATATCAGGATATATATTTAAATACCCTGACACTTTGAATAGAATAAAAAATAAAACGTATCACGATGGCAAATGCAAGGATCCTTTTCTAAGTCTTATCAGATCTGATTCTATCTGGTTGAATAGTTCTTTTGTGAAACAGTATATTTTTTAAGCATCACATAAAGTTAAAAAAATTGTCTTAGTCGTGACTGAAAAATTGTTTATTTTCGCATTTTACTGTGTTATTAGGCGTTTTCAAATATCAAAGTAATTATTGGCGAGTTTTTTGTCACGATGCACGTTTCACACCGCATGCATTTACAAAAACAAACAACAAACGCAGCACTAAAATAGCATATTGAGATGGAAAACTAACAAACAAAAACAAGCCAAACAGAATTTTATGGTTTTATAATTCAACCTATATGTTGCATAAAAAGAAATGCTGGAATTTTTAGAACATTTTCATGATTCGTCGTAGCTGTCTAAGATGAGGTTAGAACTAAATTTATTGAGGGAATTATAAAGCGGGAAAATAAAGACATTGTTCACAGTTTGTAATGTCAGGTTATTTACTGTTACCGGTACAACGATGGTTATACGTCTAAAAATAACTGTTGCATGTGCATTAAAATTCACAGAAAATGTTAAATACTGGTACGTTGTTACAACAAAGTTGTGAATACATTTTCGAGAAACGTTCTTGTACTAAAGGCAATTACTAATTCTAGTTGTCATTCGGTGTCGTGAGCAGTATGCCTGAGACATTCACGTCATTACGTAAGTAATTTAGCCTACACGACAGCTGTATAAATAGCAATTTCAAAGCTCAAATTGACTCTGTAGATGTCGATTAGAACGTACAAATGGCTGTTCAGCTCGTATTACGGCCACTGCATGTATGAACGTATTTTGTATGTTAAATGACATTGCGATTGTGTTTTATTACGAAATACTTATAAGCCCTCCTTTAACATCTACTCCAGCAGATGGTGATTAGTGTAGAATATATATATATATGTTTTCAATAGAATCAAATAAACTTGGTTAAATTAGTCTGGCAATACGACCCAAGCGTTCTTCTTAGTTGCTTTCATTTTACTTTCATTAAAAAAAAACACTAAAAACTTGCCGCAGCAGAACATTATACTTGTACTCGAGTGTCTCATGTGCTATTACTGTTTCATTTAGCATTTTCACAAATCACTAAATAAATATTTTATTATTTTTTTTATATATGCTACACAATTCGCAGATGGTTTATGGGAATCGAGTGGGCAGACAATTTGTATGATTAATCATGTGCAATTATTGGCAGAGTTGTCTGATATTGAGTTTGTTAACGATGTTTATTGATCAATGAGGAATTAAACTGTTGAAGCGCTGATAAAGATACGAATTAGGCAATTTATTGTAAAATGTTTGATTAAACCATTTATGCCTAGTGGACTCTCCCATTCTTCTAAATTGGATCAAGTTATTTCCAAAATTAGGGATGTCTAGTATATTTTTTCTATATTTAGAATATTTCTTACAGAAATTCCTTAAAACAAACAGTGCAGGCCCAGATGAGACGCCGCATCATGCGGCGTCTCATCTGGGTCTACGCTGTTTGCCAATGCCTTTTTTCTAGACTCTAGGCATAAATGGGTTAAGTAATAGTTTAGTCTTGTTTAAGTGGTGAGAAAAACATATTTTGATTCAAACAAATTCAACATGTTTGATCTAAAACAATTTGTTAATCTTCCAGAACCAATATCCGTATTTAACAATATGTTTTAAGTTTAAATGTCATACTTGGAAAATATTTTTGAAGCATAATGTGTAAAGTAATGATAACAATTGCAGCATTATATGTGATTATAAATTAATACATTTTTCATCTTGACGACACAACTGATATACATGCAGACTTCAATGGAACTGTCTTGAACAGTTCCTGTTTATGGACTTTTGAAAAAACTGTCAGTAGAGGTATTTCTATTTTTATAGAGAATTCTACAAAAGCTGTTGGTTAATATGTTGAATAGAAATTGAACCTGTTTTCCTGCATGGTACCGTAACATTAAAGTGGGGATTGTATAAGCATAGTACTGTAAATTTTACGGTTTTACTGTTAAAGTCCTAGAAGCTGGTTCCCGTTAATTTTACGGGACTTGTCAAGTAAAACCAGCTGTCGGGACTAGAGCCGTAAACTTTAACGGTAATTGTTTACTGTGCCTGCACATGGTGACCTACCCTTGCGTCGAAAAACGTGTTGCAAAGACGGAGAGCGGCGAACTGACGCTTGGTGTCGGGGTCTACGCTGGGCAGGTAACTGCAACCGTCTGCAGCCCTGGAAGAGCACGTGGGATACGTTTAGGGTAAAGGCACATTTTCCCTAACATTTAATAAGTGTACATAGTATTGAACTATTTGCATTACTTTGGAATGAGAATCGTGTGTCATTGTATATTTTGGTGGTCAATGCTTTGTTTATGTAAATAGCAGTTAAATTAAAGTGAAAACGATTATTAAAATTAAAGGCGGTTTCGATACAGTATATGAACCGATTCCGGTTTAAGCCGCTAATTTGGGACGCCTTAACGCGAGAGCACACACGTTTTTAATAAAGTAGCAGAAAACGACTATGTTAATTATGTTGGTGTTGATGATGATGATCATCACTCCTTGGTGAGAGTCTAATCATTTTTTATTTGAAAATTCATTAGGTGTGCTAGAGGTGTCCCCCAGTATAAATCGCTTACTGTCTTACCTCCGCCATAATCCGGGCGGTACAAGGGTGTGGCCGAAGCGCATGGCGGCGGACTGAAACTCCAACTTGATACCCGGATGGATGTCAGGGTCATATCCGCTATACTTGCCTTGATATGGGACTTGCCGGAAACCTAAAACATGTATAAGTAAAGATATACGTACGTATACCTAATGTGTCAATAATATACTACCAAGCGTATTTCAAATTTGTGGAATTTAACAAATTTCGATAAAATCGTGATTTTCATTTTGCAAATCGAACGTTGTGACTTCAATTTATTTAAATAAAATTTGATCGACTTCTAATTGCAAATTAAATTTAAAAAATATTGACTTAAAAATACCAGAATATTATTTATTTAGACAGACATTGAATGTTTCTAGCAAATGGCACATGGCCCATGCAAAGTTAGCGCCTAAAGGAACCAGACATACCGCGACTTCCGTTGCTTCTGTAGTACGGATAATCGAGTCGGAACTGCTCGGGAGAGACGCTGATATTTAGCCACAACGGAAGCCAGTCGTAAAACGTTATTTTCTGCACAAAAAAGTGTTGTTTCAGCTTGTACACAGAAATGTAAAATTAACATGTATTCCAAACCTGTGCTTTTGCAGTTGCTTTAAAATGCGGTTTTCGGTTTCATATTATGTTGTTAATACTTAATACCGGTTATTTCTTCTTGAATTATTACTGTAAGAAAATTCACATATAAAATACATCGCGTGCTGATGCCTGACCAGGATTGCTTCTTTTATTCAATCGCTTCCCGTGAATGTGTAATTGCCTACCATCCAGTTAAATTCAGGTAGCTAAGGCAATCTATGAAATTGCTGGGTATAAAGACACTTTTGTCCAATACCGATACCTCTATCTTATACCATACTTCTCAAGTTATGTCCGTGCATTTATATATGTAAATTGCTGTTGCCATAATCAATGTCCAAGTCTCCCATTGTTGTAATATAATTGTGTACATCAATTGTTAATTAGTTATGAACGGAATGTTCTCTCATAAGGATTTTAAGATTGTGATGTCAAAAGATAACACCGCCGAAATATTTATGGTATGCGATGTTAAATGTACCTGATACAGAGCTATCACTCGTTTCCTTGCAATCTCGAAGATCTGTTCGTCTGTGTAATTCGGATTTCTGCTAGAAATCTGCCCTGCCTGGTAATTGTGCCATCGATGCCAAAGGATTCCGAATGCGAGGAGAAACGGGTTTTCATGACCACGTGGGTTGCCAATAGCTATAAAGTAGATGTCCATTTTATTTATAATGCGGTAATGAATTAAATAATAAAACAATAGCTGACAATTTGTTATTAGCCAACCTCAATCACGAGCTTAACGTCGGTAAGCGTGTTGCATATACAACGTTGGACACTGGGTGCAGTGTACAGTACAAGCGGAGAACAGCTTGTTGAAGCACTGTGACAATCTTTAAAAAGATCTACTGACATACCAAAGCGGGAATAATAGAAGTTACAACAGACGTGTCCATAGAAAAAAAACATCAACATGAAATTTTAAGTACAAATACATTTCCATGCAATCTGCTTTACCTCAGTATCAATCCAAAAAAAGCATTTAAAATGTAACTTTTTATGTAGTTACCATGAAAACGAGACACGGGTCGCAGCTTATGTTCGCGCACTACGGGAGGGTTAGCATATGGAAGGCGTGCAGTGTTGTTCAGCGGAAACGACATCATGATGTTGTCCGGACTTGTGGCAGCCAAGCGGCCTCCTTTGAATTCCCGAATAGCGTCCGTCCATGCCTTAGCAGGACCGTAAATCAACTGGCCGTCCAGAAATGGCGTTATCTCGTTCAGCTGCAAATTTCGCATGTAATATCTCATAAGTCCTGTGGCCGAATTCCAGTAGCTTCTTAAGTTAAACAAGAGCACCGCCTTGCGGGTGCAGACCGCTCATCTATTTTCTTTTTAAAGGTGAAGGGACTCTCATTTTCAATCACAAAGGAGGGAGGGGTGGAGTGAAGAGAGGTGTATAGTGTGGGGGTGTGGACATTTATTACATTATTTTCCATAAATGCGAAAAAAAATGCAAAAAAAATATAAAAAAAACGGGGGGGGGGGGGGGTGGGGGGTGGGTGGGTGGGTGGGGGGTATTCTTGGGTGCGATGGTTGGACGGTATTTCAAACATAAAATAATAAAAAAAAATATTTGTGTTTTTTAACCGTTTCAAAAAAAATGACATTTGGGGGTGGGGGGTGGGGGGGGTATAGTGTGAGGGTGTGGTGGTCATTTGTGAGATGATCTTAAAAAAAAAAAAAAAAAAAAAAAAGAGGGGGGGGGGGATTCGGGTGGGGGGAGAGGGGGGTGGGTTGGGATTCTTGGGTGCGATGGTTGGACGGTATTTCAAACATAAAATAATAAAAATAAATATTTGTGTTTTTTAACCGTTTAAAAAAAAAACATAATTTTTTTTTGGGGGGGTGGGGTGGGGTGGGGGAGGTATAGTGTGAGGGTGTGGTGGTCATTTGTGAGATGATCTTTAAAAAAAATATAAAAAAATAGGGGGGGATTTGGGGGGGAGGGGGGGGAGGGCACGGGGGATGGTTTGGGTGGAGTCTATTGTGGTATGTCAGGTAAGAGTAGTTTTGTCAAAGTATCAATCAAATCTAATTATAAATAAAGAAGGTATGGCAATTTTAGCAAAATTTAATAATTTGACCTTGAGAGTCAAGGTCATTCAAAGGTCAAGTATGAAGGGCCCATAATTCCGTCCAAATGCCAGTCAGAGTTACATTACTTTGCCTGCACAGTCCCCTTATGATAGTTAATAAGTGCTGCAAGTATGAAAGCAATAGCTTTGATACTGTAGGAATAAAGTGGAATAAAGTGGACCTAAACACAAAACTTAACCAAATTTTCAATGTTCTAAGTATAAAAAGGGCCCATAATTCTGTCAAAATGCCAGTCAGAGTTACATTACTTTGCCTGCACAGTCCCCTTATGATAGTTAGTAAGTGTTGCAAGTATGAAAGCAATAGCTTTGATACTTACGGAATAAAATGGACCTAAACCAAAACTTAACCAAAATTTTCAATTTTCTAAGTATAAAAAGGGCACATAATTCTGTAAAAATGCACGCCAGAGTTATCTAACTTTGCCTTTCCAGTCCCCTCATGATAGTAAGTAAGTGTACCAAGTTTGAATGCAATAGCATTGATACTTTCTGAGAAAAGTGGACCTAAACGCAAAACTTAACCAAAATTTTCAATTTTCTTAGTATAAAAAGGGCACATAATTCTGTCAAATTGCACGCCAGAGTAATCTAACTTTGCCTGCCCAGTCCTCTCATGATAGTAAGTGAGTGTACCAAGTTTGAATGCAATAGCATGGATACTTTCTGAGAAAAGTGGACCTAAACGCAAAACTTAACCGGACGCCGACGCCGACGCCAAGGTGATGACAATAGCTCATAAATTTTTTTCAAAAAATAGATGAGCTAAAAATAACTTAAGTTGAAATATTGCGCAATATTTTTTCTCATCTCCGCCGTTTTTTCTTTAAACATAAGATTTCACTTAAGTTAAATTCTAGTAGCTTAATAAATTAATACATTTCTTTACTCTGTGTATTTTTTCTCATATATTTAAAATAAAGTTAACTTTCTTTAACACTTAAAGAGAAATTCTAAGCGTCTCATGTTTTGTTTTTGACATTTCAAATTTAACTTAAGAAATTTAAGAAATTTCTTAACTTAAGTGAAAACTTAAGAAGCTACTGGATTACGGCCTCTGGACACGACTGAGATATTACCGTTACAAATGTTCTAACCAAGCTCCAAACAGATGGGGCAGCAAATGTGGCTTCTCGCGGACACACGCTTTTTATATAATAAGGCCTGGTAACCTAGTGTTTTACCACCACTTGATCCAGTGTTGACCAGAGCCAATATATAATTTGGATAAATTTACTGACTAAGCGTCATGAAAGATGGGCAACAATGTGGTCTTCTAAGTGTTCTCAACCTTTTTCTTTACATTGACCGTGTGACCTAGTTTGTAGTCCCACATGATGCAGTGTTAAACTAGGTAATGATATCAATGGTATCAATGTTCTGACCAAGTTTCATTGCAATTGGTCAATAAAGATGGTCCTTAGTGTTCAAAGTTTTTTCTTCAATATGCAGGGCTCAACATTAACCGAAAAACCAACTTGCACTGCTGGGCAAGTACTTAGAAAATCAACTTGCCCTGAACGTAAAGCCAATTGCCCAAACATGAAATATCACATCAACTGTGAACCTCATATTTTTTATAAACCAAAATGATACACCACAAAACCTTTTTTCTTTTTGATCATTAAACACAATGATTACAGCAATTAAAAACTAATTAAAGTCTTAATTAAAAGCTCTTTGTTTTTTGCACTTTTCCGGGCGGACAACTAGATTATAAAATAACTTGCCCGCACCTAACTTTCACTTGCCAGGGACAATAGAACAACCGTTTAATGTTGAGCCCTGATGTGACCTAGATTTTTATCTAACGTTACCCGGATTTGAGCTGGTCAGGACGAGATTGTGCGATACATGTGGCCTTTAGAGTGCTACCAAGGCAAATTATAACGTTGGACGAACGACGGATGAAATCAATCACAAAAGCTCCAGATGAGCTTGTTTTGCTCAGATGAGATTAAAACAAGATGGGTCACATGTCAGCCTTTTGAGGCCATAATTATTTATGATATCAACTAATAAAACCTACGATTTTTCTTGGATTGTTTGGAGAAAACCCGCTTCTGTGATCATATCTTGAACGCCGAAAAGTCATTTCCATGTTTCCGGTTTTGTTAGGGTCAAATTTAGGATGACCTTCAGGTACCCGAATGTTGAAAAACTCGATCGGACATCCAGGGCTTTGTGCGTCCATCAGCTCTTCGACGAGCTGCTGACCTAAAAATAGAACGTTTACGTTGAACTTATTAAATGTATACAATAATTTCAGGACCATGAGTTTGAAATTGTATTGGGTGACGCCCTGAAGTGTTTATTTCGCATGGATGGGTCCGAGAGGCATGTCATTAAATTACCGGCATGGGCGAAGCACACCGATATAATACTGTAGAAGTAATGTTCGTCCTCAAAGTAGATACAGAATTCTGACTGGCATGACTGCTATTGAAAATGAAATAAATTTATTTAGTGTTTATTAAAACCCTGTCGAATTAAAAACCTATCACACGATAAAGCGTTTCCTGTCGCTTTCTGATGACTATTAAATAGCGTTTTTTAAATGTTATATGTAGACATTAATTTGAGAAATTATTCGTTAACTTAATTAGCCGTGATAAGGTTACAATGCCTGTATGATTTATACCAAGGTGTGCCATGATATCATCTTATACGTATAACAAGCAATCACTTCAGTTGTTGTATAGCTTAATAAATGAAACACATTTTATATTAAAGGAAAATTGTACAGTATTGTGTATTGAATGTCAGTCTTATAATTTTTCCCTTATTAGCATTTTATTAAAAAATGACAGAAACATTCCATTAAAAGCAAATTACAATTTTACATATGAAAGGTATTGGTTGCATACTTTATTGCACTTGCACTAATTGTACTTTATTCAAAATAATTACGTCATTGGTTTTCAGACGAGTGAGATTTGAAAGCCATTTTTTTCTACAGGTTCAAAATTTATTCCCAAATTGAAAGATGATTTACGCCGACGCATCTTACCGTAGTACACCAGCATGGCCGTACGGCCTACCGAGGACGGCCTGCCCGCGGGTCCCTGGTGCGCGGCTCGACTGATCACCAGAGGGTTGGGCCGCCCGCCACCGGAAGGTGCGTAAACGCCGTCGCTGTAATCCACCTTGCTCTGTCGCAACATCGCAGTCTCTGTGTGAAAATAAAGAACAAGGCAATGTTACAGCAACAAAGGGTTTGTTTGTTGGGATCAGAATACTTAAAGATTAAACCGTAAGAAAATATATTCAATACAATACATATGTAAATGTTAAAAGACATTAAGATTACATATATATATAGAGTGTGGATGTGTGTATTTCGAAGTCTATGAGGTCCTTTCCGAGCCAGAGGTTAGATTATGTGTGGATACGGAGTTAGCCCCAGCAATACTACCTAATTAACTAACTTAACTTACGAAAGTTGGGAATATTTAAGAATTATAACTGCAATTTTGAGCTTTTAAGTCGTTACTGAGATTTTTTTTCTATTTTTGCGTGGTCTTATGTTGGTGAGGGGGGGGGGCGGAGTACCCGGAGGAAACCCCACCTGTCCGGTATGGCGACCACAAACCAAAATCACATGCTGCCGGGAACGGGAATTTAACCCGGATCGCCTAGATGAGAAGCGAGGTATCCGGCCAGCCATACACGTACACGTATATAGACTTTCTAAACACATTTAAATGCGTGCCGATGTCTGACATGCGTCGCATAATCGCATCGTTTTATTCGCATGCAGTGAATCGATACATGATTCATTTGAAAGATATACTGTCCTCATCCCACATTATTAACAAGAGGGCCTGCAAGGCTCAAGGTATCCCCCGCAACATATGCTTTGTTTGAGGATGGGTGCAAATTGGACGGATGAACATAATGATAGATGGACGGACGGAGGACAATAACACAAAACTAAGACAAAGGAAGGTTCTTAAGCCTTCACAATTGATTTTGGTGAATTAATAAGTCGTGCGTTTTCCACAAAAACTCATACCAAGTTTAAATGAAATATGCCAAAGCGCTTCCAAGTTATGGCTCCGGACACAAAGTGCCTATAGTAAAAAGCATTTTTTCAAGATACAAAGGGCCATAAGTCTGTTTTTAACAGATGGTGTACAATGCCATTTGGCGTGCATCATCCTCTTATGCATATATATATACTCATATCAAGTTTATATGAAATCCGCCAAAGCACTTCCAAGATATGGCTCCGGACACAAAAATGCCTATAGTAAAAAGCATTTTGTCAAGATACAAAGGGCCATAAGTCTGTTTTTAACAGATGGTGTACAATGCCATTTGGCGTGCATCATCCTCTTATGCATATATATACTCATACCAAGTTTAAATGAAATCCGCCAAAGCACTTCCAAGATATGGCTCCGGACACAAAAGTGCCTATAGTAATAAGCATTTTTTTCAAGATACAAAGGGCCATAAGTCTGTTTTTAACAGATGCTGTACAATGCCATTTGGCGTGCATCATCCTCTTATGCATATATATACTCATACCAAGTTTCAATGAAATCCGCCAAAGAACTTCAAAGATATGGCTCCGGACACTAAAAAGCATTTTTTCAAGATACAAAGGGCCATAAGTCTGTTTTTAACAGATGGTGTACAATGCCATTTGGCGTGCATCATCCTCTTATGCATATATATACTCATACCAAGTTTAAATGAAATCCACCAAAGAACTTCCAAGATATGGCTCCGGACACAAAAATGCCTATAGTAAAAAGCTTTTTTTTTCAAGATACAAAGGGCCATAAGTCTGTTTTTAACAGATGGTGTACAATGCCATTTGGCGTGCATCATCCTCTTATGCATATATATTCTCATACCACGTTTAAATGAAATTCGCCAAAGCACTTCCAAGATATGGCTTCGGACACAAAAGTGCCTATAGCAAAAAGCATTATTTCAAGATACAAAGGGCCATACGTTTGTTTTTAACAGATGGTGTACAATGCCATTTGGCGTGCATCATCCTCTTATGCATATATATACTCATACCAAGTTTAAATGAAATCCACCAAAGAACTTCCAAGATATGGCTCCGGACACAAAAGTGCCGGACGGACGGACGGACGGACAGCCGTACGGACGGACGGACGGACAACGCCAAAACAATATCCCTCCGCCTCTGGCATGATACCACACCAGTCGAAGCTGTATCATGGACATGAACACTAAGCCACCTTATAAGCAGAATTCAGGGACGGATCCAGAATTTGTGGTTAGGGTGGCGGGATATTGAAAGAATTGAAGGGGTTCCAGGAGGCTGCCAGGGCCCCTGGTGGGTGCTAGGGGGTCCTGGGGAGGAGGCGAAGCCCTCCGTAAGATCCACGATTTGAGTGATTTTGAAGGCTTTGACAACCACTTCTCGAGCATGTCACGCCTTATATACTTTCATCAATTTAATGAAAGTACCTTCTTTTAATGCCAAAAAAGTACATAGTTTATCGTATAGGGGATCCAGAGGGGCGAAGCCCCCCCCCCCCGGAAGCTTCACGATTTTTATGTGATTGAAGGCTTTGACAACCACGTCTCGAGCATGTCACGCCTTATATACTTTCATCAAAGTACCTTCTTATAATACCAAAAAGGTGCATAGTTTATAGTTTTGGGGGTCCAGGGGGCGAAGCCTCCCGGAAGCTCCACGATTTTAGTGATTTTTAAGGCTTTGACAAGTTTAAATAGGTGATTTATATCTAGTTAAGTGTGAAACATCAAATGAATTGACTTTACTTTGGCGATTTTAGGGGGGGGGGGCGTACGCCGCGTCCGCCACCCCCCCCCCTTGGATCCGCCTATGGGATTTGTCTTAACATCGCTATCAGAATACATGATAATTAAATGAATTTTATGGTTTCATTTTTATGACCATTAATATTTTTTTTCCCGTATGGTATCACTATATCTTAGGTCGCGTGCAATAGATTCTGCATAAGCGGATTTACATTATCCCTTACGTTACGAAGACATTCGTGACAAAATAACATTCTTCAACCTTTTTCTTTTTAATTAATGCATATTATTTATACGAAGATTATTTCTTGCAAAGGTGTCCTACGTTCTCTATAACCTTGGCAATAATTATAAATAAATTAATGTTGAATTTTACATCAATAAGTGGTCGTTGTCTCAGACAAATATTCTATAAAACAAACATCGTTATCTGTAAATTTCCGATAATGATCGATGTAAAGTATCAGTTTAATTACCAGCGTTTCGTACCGGTGTCCATAAATAAGCCATCGAAATGTTTATTTGTAGGAAAAATAACGATGCTAAGCAGTCACGATACTGATCTAATTAAAATCTATTTATAGTAAGTTTCTCAAGATTTCGATAATTAAATAGCAAGAATAATTACTCATTGCAACGCGGTAAGAGGCTTTTTAATAGTAGAGTAGAGTTCGCGTGTATCACAGAATATCCAATGCATACTATTTATCTACAGTTATTTAATTCAACAAAAATGCGCCAAACATGCATGAGTAGTAACAGTCAATGTTGCAAAGAGAAGAGAAGTAGTTGCTGAACTATAAGTAGCAGTAATAGTAGGAGTTTTAACACGTATCTACCTCAACATTACCATCAGTACAATAATATTCATCCTCGTCATCATAGTAGCCATCGTTATAGCTATCACAATAATCATAATCATCTGCATACAATAATCATAATCATCTGCATACTCTATCTTTCTAGTATGATCAACAGCAGCAAGATCAGTGTCATCTTAAACATGATCATCAGATCTATTCGTCGGACCGGTTAGGTAAGGATGTAATGCGCTTGACTAGGAGGGTCGCGGGTTTGATTTCCGGCGAGGACACATTATTTGTATGTGGATTGGTCATTAAATAATGTTTTCCCACTACCTCATATGAAAGTAAGACATTTGTCAGTTTCTCTTATAAATGTGTGCACTAAGAACTAGTGTTCCAGCTATCACGGTAAGTGTAAATGTGTGCACTAAGAACTAGTGTTCCAGCTATCACGGTAAGTGTAAATGTGTGCACTAAGAACTAGTGTTCCAGCTATCACGTGAAGTGTAAATTTACTGCACTAAGAACTAGTGTTCCAGCTATCACGTGTAAATTTACTGACTGTCGTGATATGAATGAAGCATTGTTGAATAAGTCGAAAAATCCAAGTAAAGAAATTATCAACACTCAAAACCATTTCAACATGGAATACATATCGACTTATCCACGCATGACATTACCGATGTGGCGTTGAAATGACGTCACAGGAAGTGGATGCTTTATTACCTGCTGCGCCCCAGTCTGGATTCTCCAGATTGTTGAACCATCCGTCGTAGGGTCGCGGCTCGAACTCCTCATGGCTGTGAACGTCTGCGGTGAGAAAATGGCCATTGAACAACAGCGTTCCGTAAATGTATGCACATTCCAGGTTAACAAACAAGACGTTGTGGTACTAATCTCATAACATCACGAAAATATATTTAAAAAAAAGATAAATGGAAAAATGTTCAGTGATGTTTGTGTAGTTTTTTACTTGAACAAATATGATTACCTATCATACAATCATCTCAAATTTAAAAAAAAAATACGGCTATTTTAATTACCATCAGCTTTATGTTCAGAAGCTGTCTAACCATCAGCACGTAAACATCTATTACCAAAATCGTTGAGTCGGCCAAATGCATTCAACAATAATTTAAACACTGAGGTATTTATATTTACCAACTAATACAGCACATATCAACAGCAGACAGACTCGACACCTCATCGCTGACATTTGACCTGCTAATCCTTGCACATCAAAACGTTATCTCAATTCATGATGCTATTGCTCACCATATTGACGCCATCATTGAATTGTTTTGGTATGTTGTAAGCGGGTCTAAATTCTTCCTTCCGATTGAAACCGTAAATATACTGTTGTTCTGATGTGTGAAATTTGTTGATGTTATTTCAACTAGTTTCAAACAATGTTTTACACTAACTCGTCATGTCTCATCTTTTCCAACATTCTTCGACATTCTTTACGTTCTCCAATGAATGTCTTTTTCTTCCGGTAGAGGTCTGTCAATATCTTTACCGTGTTGTTTAAATGTATTTATTTTAATTAATATTCTTTTTATTCTGGCATCATGGTGTGCATATCCCAGTCCGGTCGTGTTAAACGGTTGTTTTCGTCTTATATTCTTCAGCCGTGTTCCTATGAAATAACACTACAAAATCAATACTTTTACAGCGTGATTATTCAATATCGCAACGCATATCAACCTACATGTAGCTAAGTATTTATTTAAACATTAAACGTACGAACATATTGTAAAATGAGATACATCCCCAACACCATACTGACAATGGTTAAAAGCACGTGTATTGACAGCTATACAATTATAAGCTGCATTGCGAATATATTATACACCGGAAGTACTTTTCTTTAGGCTAAGTGGTATCACACTTAAGCATTAAGCCTATACCGGAAGTACTTGTTCAAATCCAAGAAGCAACACAATTATGAAATAAGCATAGATTACACACAGAACAATCACATTCACATGAATGCTCATTAACAATTAATTTGTCCATGCCTTTATATGCCACACTTTAACACCAGTCCATGGATTCAGAATGTAATACTTGACATGAGTCCGGCCTTTCTGTTCCATTTTTGTGTTAACTGTCTTACGTGTTTTTTAGCTCTGTAAGCCCAAAAAAAGTTTTAAAACGGCTAAAATCTATCAGAGAAAAGGACATATAATCACTTGGTTTAGTGCTATTTAGTTTTCATAACATAACGATTTTACTATCATAATGTTCTTATTAAACGATATGGTATATGTCATTTGAAGACAAATGAAACTGCAATAGTATGTTGGTATTATTTTACCATATTCGTACAATAGTTTTACACATTGTCAAATATCGCCATTATTAAGTATCCTCCCGTATGAATATATTATTTTTATTTTAAGATGTGATGCAGTAAAAAATTGATTATTTTTCAAACAGCGCGTTTGAGTTTTTATGAAAAGATCACTGGGTTTTACAAAATACGGAAACCGGTTAACAAAAATATAACCAAAACGGCCTTACTTTAAACAATAGTCCTAATAGGGCTTAATATTTATTGTCATTTGAGCCATTATAGGCTGAGTAATATTTTTTTACGTAAATGGTTACTACGAACATAGTCATGGCATGAGGAAAACGATGGGAAAATTCGTCATTTACCGTAATCTACCACTAGTTATCAACCTTCATTTAAAAATAATAATGAAGTTTATATAAAATAAAGTGTCGACAGATTATTCAAGTATATCAAATACAATGTCAACATTACAATACAATACGGCCCTGTCACTTCATTATCAAGTGGTCTACGGTTTATTCTTTCTTTTCTGTCACTGGAGTAGATCTTTCTTCATCGCATGTCGAACCGATTAAATTACAGTTAAAGTATCTCATATGAAATATATTTGCATAGTGGGTTTAAAGAGCTGTAAGTGTTCGCTTCATATGTCATTAGCTTGTACCAAATACGTATCTTATTGTAATTAATTGATAAACTTTGTATTTTAAAAGCAGTTTTACAATCCAACAACTAACAGAGTACTGACGCGCGAATCCATTTAGTACTTTAGGACTTTAATTATTAATACTGCAACTGATACAAGAAACAAGAAATACTAATACACATCTACAAGATGCTGCTGCTACTTCTACTTCTGCTACTGCTGCTGCTGCTACTGCTGCTGCTGCTGCTACTGCTACTGCTACCTACTACCTACTACCTACTACTGCTACTGCTACTGCTACTGCTACTACTACCTACTACCTATTACCTACTACTACTACTACTACCACCACCACCACCACCACTACTTCTTCTACTACTACTACTACTACTACTACTACTACTACTACTACTACTACTACTACTACTACTACTACTACTTCTATTACTACTACTACGACTACTACTACTACTACTACTACTACTACTACTACTACTTCTACTACTACTTCTACTACTACTACTACTACTACTACTACTACTACTACTACTACTACTAGTACTACTACTTCTACTTCTACTATTACTATTACTACTACTACTACGACTACTTCTACTTCTACTATTACTATTACTACTACTACTACTACTTCTACTACTACTACTACTTCTACTACTTCTACTACTACAACTACTACTACTACTACTACTACTACTACTACTACTACTACTACTACTTCTACTACTAGTATTACTACTACTCTACTACTACTACTACTACTACTACTACTACTACTACTACTACTACTACTACTACTACTTCTACTACTAGTATTACTAATACTACTACTACTACTACTACTACTACTACTACTACTAATGCAACTACTACTAGTGCTACTACTCCTACTGATGCTACTGCTGCTTATACTACTTATTCTTCTACTATTACTACTAAGTACGTCGTGTACAAAACTACTACACAATCGTCTACTCATAATACTACTAATGCTACTACTACTTGTTGCGTAAGATCTGGATATCCATGTTTCTAACTCAAAATATCATGCACACAAATATTCAAACAATTATCTTTCAATTAAATTTTGCATCTGTTCGAAAATACTGAGTGACCAAATATAACACTGTCCACGATAGCTTCAATAACAAATGCGCAATGTTTACCAGTTGACAACGTATGCCCTTGCGGGGCTGCCATACTATTGAGTACCGGTATTTGCATATGCACTGTAATCTTGAAAGCGTTAATGAAGAGCTTTTACAGATTTAACATACAGTTTATGTTTACGCATTGGCTGCATAAGCAGGTTAAAAACAAGAAGATACGTTTAAGAGTTACCTGTAGCACATAAGTGTCACAGAAGATCCATGTTAGGAAAAAATGTCCACCTCCAACTGGAAAGTAAACAAAAGTTTAATCCAATCTGAGCAGTAGTTTTCAATTGTTCTTTATTTTGACCAACCTACTTTAAATTTGTAAAAACGAAAAATGATCGGATTTTCTGAATGTATAAACGCTGCACAAACAGTTAACATTCATGTAGTCTTTAATAACTACTATATGCACACACAAATAAACACGTTTAAACCCTTGAGGCGTATGCTATGTTTATAGCCTGGTACCCAGCTCGTCCAAATATAGTACGCCTATTATAAAACCCACAACAATGTCGTACGGTATGGTGTATTTGGAGTAAGACATTAAGTCGGTGGCTGACACATTCGCGTAGTGTTAAAGACCAGGCAGGTTAAATGGACCGATATACACATTATAAAGTAAGGTAAACATTATAAACTGACAGTTGCGTTTGTTCTGTATATTGCATTGTGTCAATGTTGACCATCGCATTAAACGTAAAATTAAATGACATAGTAAATCAGAATATCTAAATATTAAGCCAAATTACTTTCTGTCTTAACTTCTTTTTATTTGTTTGCCGGTAAAAATTGAAATTTCAAATTTCAGACCCGTGAAGGAAAACGTTTTTTGTAGTGAAAACAAAATTGAATTAATTAAATTACAGATATATTACAGGGCAGGGCATGCGTATAGGGAACTTAGCGGTTTTAAGTGGGGTTAAAGTTAAATGGAACTTACTTTTAAGATGGCCTAGTTTTCATGTTTTTCGTGAAGGAGATGCGGACATTTCACCCGGTAAGCCAGTTCATATTTACATTTCGTTTAAATGATTACGCCCCTTTCGACTCTACATTGTTTAGGTGGCAGGGGATATATTAGTGGAAGGGGGGAAGGAGGGAAAATTACATATATTTAGGGTAGGTGTTACCTATGGTCTTTGAAAATCAATTAGGTATTTATAAGATGTATTTCTTGTGTTAGGTTGTAGAAAGAATGTCTCAAAATTTTGGAAAAAAAAACATTAAAACTAGCCACAGCTCCCTAGCAAGGAAATTTTGAATCTTCAAAAAGGAGATTTTCACTTTTGTCGGAAGTCAATATTTCACGCTGCAGAAACAGAACAAAACTTTGAAGGTAAATTGTGAAAAATCTAAACGTATGGGAGACACTTTTCTAGGTAAATAAACAAAGCACAGGGATGAAATTAATGAGTAATGTAGCCAAAACTAGGATTGCATTCTGTTTGAATGTTCTGTGCATGCCATGAAATGGGTAAAATTTCTCAATTTTTAGTTAAAAATGAGGAGGGTGGGGGGAAAGATCAAGGGCCATAGTTTCACAAGTGAAGAAGCCAGCCTTGTCTTTGGTTGTATTTTCAATGTATATTGCCTATGCTATGACACTGACACAAAAAGGCTTTCTCGTGTCACTTTCTGTTTTGATGCAATGGATTTGACTGTTTGCGGCCTTTCGGAACTCGAAATTTGGTCAAAAATATATCCCCTGCCCCCTTACGCTACCCACAGTTTTTTCGTCTCAAGATCGGAGGCGTCAGGATGAAAAAGTTATTAAAGGAAAACCGTCAACAAATCTATTGTCTAGTTACATGACGTTCGGGAAAGTGGATGCACAAATAGTATGTTCCCTTATAATACACAGAATTGACGCACGTGTACAGTAAAATATAACTTAACTCACAATTATTTAATTTTCCGACGTAGTTTCATCTCTGATAAATAATTGATTGGCAAAAAAGTCAGTTTAACCCCCGATTTGAAACTAGCTACCTTTTAAACATATGTTGAGACCTGACTTCCAAATGGCAAACAGCTCTTTCCCATGTTAAAGAGCTTGACACGAGATACCTACCCATCTTTAATAAAGTTTATATGATATAAACTTTATTAAAGATTGGTAGGTATTTCGAAATTATATGTGTAGATCTACTCCAATATTATAGTTGTATAGCATATTATGTGGTGCAAAATAAGTCATTTATTAATCACGTTACTTACTGTAGAATTATTATAATGCTGTACGAAAAACTGCCAACCAACTGAATAAGTTCACATATTTGCGTTCGGATGGGTTGTGTGGTTGTTGATGTACGAGATAATAAAATGTTTATCAGCCCCTTTCAGTAATACTGTATTTTAATTAATTTAATGTTTTTTATGACTGTCGACTTTGTTCTGATATGAACATTTGTTTAACCATTCTTTTACTGTCTTTTCAGATAATGCAGGTTAAAGGAAGATAATAAGTGCATTTTTCGTTGCAGTATTTGGAATTTTAAATCAGCTGAGGACTGAGATACTTCTGAACATGGGCCAAGAAGTCGGAGAACGGACCAGGTTTTCTAATAACGATACCTTGAACAAACAGGAATCTTATACCTAATAAAAGTGTGCCCCATCGACAGCTACCCATTCAATTATAACTCTATTCGGGAACTACTAGTATATGTGTTCGAGTTCAAATTACCGAAAGAAGACCAAAGCGTTAATATTAAAATATTGTAAAGGACGAGTTTCAACAATCCTCAATACAACAGAAGGAAACAAACTTTAGCTAAATTCAAATCAGCACTAAAACAAATACCGTTGACGTCCAAATAAGAATTACCATGACGACCGCACCGATGGCAAGACTGAACAGGTTGTGGACAATCAACTCCATCAGCATCCCGATCAGGTGCATGCTTTACATCCTCCACGTAGTCTGTATCCTACTCTTCGGCTGCGAGACCTGGAGACGCAGCATGCAGGCCGTTTAACACAACTGTCTCTGAAGAGACTGCTCGGCATCTCCTTCGTGGAGCACAATACCAACGAGCACGTCTGGAACATGATAGCAGCACTTGTTTGCCTACCAGAGCCCCTCCTGACGACCGTCGAACGAAACAGACTGGTTTGGTTTGGACAAGTAACACTTACTGTTTTAGAAGTATTCGTCCAGGGCATGCTACAGGGCAGCCGTCAGAGGAAATGCTTCTTGGTCAATTTGAAAGAGTGGACGTCTCTCCCCATTTATGCGCTTCGCAAATCAACCAACAACAGACGGGACTGGGAGGGAATTTAAGTGTCGTCGTATCGAATTTCATCCCCAACGGACAGACCGGTCAAAGGAATGATGATGATGATGATGATAATGATGTTGATGATGATATTGATGATGATGATGATGATGATGATGATGATGATGATGATGATGATGATGATGATGATGATGATGATGATCATGATGATCATGATGATCATGATGATGACGATGATGACGACGACGAAGACGACAACGATGATGATGATGATGACGACGAAGACGACAACGACGACGACGATCATGATGAGGAGGAGGAGGAGGAAGAGGAGGACGACTTAATTTATTACTTGTCTCTATAAACACAATGTACTTTTTTGAAAAGAAGTACTACTTCATTCTAAGATTAGTACTGTTGTTATTGTTGACGATCAATACAATTAACCACTGAAAAAAAACTATTATAGTCGACGATAAAATACATATGCTGCCACTTATACGAACAAAATAACAATACACCAGTAACGATATTTCTATGAGAGTTTCCGAGAATTCTGTTTTTATCATCTGGAAGATTCATTTTGATTAGCGAACGCTGTCTTCGCTAATAAGAATCAATCTTCCAGGAAGTTTTTACGAATACTCCGTTGTTGTAAGTTAGAAATATTCAAATGTCGATCTAAATATGTCTGTAGAAATACCATTTGTTGCATAAGTAAATAACCCGGTTTTATTGCTGGAACATACATGAATATTAAAACATTTATCATTTTTAAACCGGCGTAATTTCTGGCATTTTTTTAATCTTACAAAAGGCATTTTTGCATTTACGTTTTAAGTCAGCATGCCTTAAAGGAAGAAACATTTAGAACGTTTAATAAAGGCTCGCCAATTACAAACAACAGAACAGATCACAGCAATACATTGTTGCTAATAGCGGTCAACTGTATGTAAGAAGTATCTTAGATTCAAACTTAAATGCGGTCACTCAAGAATGAGCGCACTGTGTCGCGATGCGGTCACTCAAGAATGAGCGCACTGTGTCGCGATGCAAAAGCACCACACGTTGCCACAGCTTTACCAACCGGCATTTTTTCATTAAATATTTAAGAACGTTTGGTGTTTTTGTTTTCTAAACATGCATTAAATATCTTCTTTCAATACATGTTTAATGGTAAATTACACAAATGTTGTGTTTCTCTACGAAATTTTATCAAAAGGTAATTGGTATGGGCTTTTCTATGCATATTCTCTAAATAGCTTATGTAATTGCACGCGAAACTATCCTTTCAATCGAGCCAGTACTTCTGAGTTATGCGTTGTCAAAACAATACCGTGTAACATTGACATAAGGCAAGTTTTTGTGAACATTGAAGGCTGAATTCAACAAAGAGAATAACTCAAATATATAACAAGTAAAAAATAATCAAAAGAAGAAGAGTAGCAAGCAAAGTGGTGAACGGGTACTGGTTTGCGGTTTTTGTTGTCCATGTTAAAAGTAGCAAGTAAAGTGGTGAACGCGTACGTACTTGTTTGCGGTTAAAGTTGTCCGTGTTTGAAGAAGCAAGCACATTAAGAATGTGTTTTCTTTGAGAGTTGCCTTGTTCAAAATAGCATCCAAAGTGGAAAACGCGTTCTTGTTTTCAGCTGATGTTTTCCATAAAAAACGTCAAATACAAGCACATGCCTATTAAAACGTTTCAGCTTAATAATTGTCAACACCTGTAGTATTATGCCCTTTTAAAGCAAAATGCAAAGTATAAACCATCCCACTAGAGAAAATATTATTACAAATAACATTGTGAAGAAATAAGATAATTTGAAGATTGGACGTCGTAAGCCCTGATTTCAGCTTTAAAAGAAAAGTTATACATTTTAATCTCATATTAATAACCCCATAACGCCGTGAAAGTATGCACAATCTTAATCGAATAGTTAATAACTTTAGATCCGAAATACTGTCGGATGATCTTTTTTGAAGACCACGCGTCTATATCTTTTAACTTTTTTTCAACGCCATAACCTCAGGTGCGAATACTGACTTGACACTTCCTTAATTGATAGGTCTATAAAGAGTTTATCAGTGTGCTTGGAATGTATCTTCCTCATTGAATAAAAGTAAGGTGGCCTTTGTGCAAAAACGGAAACATACAATTAAAATTAAAAGTTCGTCGCTGTTCATTGAAGGGTATAACTTTGAAAAAATGCTTTCTATCACGTTAAAGAAATATTTTTTATTATGCCACTTGTATCCAATATCTTTCGCTACGCTTTCCCAAAATGTTACGGCTAGTTATATCCCTTCCCGATAAAACTTATTAACTCTGCCTTTTTTTCAAAATAATCATGTTCCTGACCCATAATACGATTTTAGCCCCAACAACATTTGAGATTATCATGCTTGAGTGCAATGTTTAATAATTCGTAAAATTTACGCCCACATTGAACTACAATAATTACATTTTGTATTTTTTTATATGAATATCGTTTAAAAGTGAACACAAAATCGATCTCGGTCAGATGTTTGAAGCGTTACGTATGAGGTATGACTTTAACGGTTTTGACAAGGAAACACACAAATAGTACAAACAATTCACATACGTGAACGAGTATACGAAATAATACAGAAATGTGATTGCTTAACAAATAACGTAAAACAATATCAACAATCCCCATCTTAACAGTTAATTGTAAACAATAACGTACACTGCAAATAATGATAGAACATTTTCGTGTATGCATAATTAAATTTAAGATAATATTAGTATTTGCTAATCCGCCTCATGCTTAGTTTGTTATGTACTACATTAGATTGTTATGTATGCAATTTTTAGTTCATGTTTAGACAGTTTACAATTCAACACATAGTGCTCATTATATTTCCCAATCCAGTTGATACGCTTGAATATGTTGGTCTTTGCAGACATAAACGAATTATCTCTTACATATAACTATGTACACGTATATTCAAACTGCACACTTTTATACGTAGCTAAAAATGATGCTACAACCGATAATAGCATATTCGTTCTCATATGACTTATAATTTATTTAACATTAATGGGTTCTTCACGACTGAAATATATTGTTTGTTAGTATTTCATTGAAGGAACATTGTCACGTTTTGATGAATTGAAAAAAAAAACAGTTAAAAAAACGTTTCAGATTTGCAAATTTTCGTTGTAGTAATGTTTTCAGCAAGGAAACATCTATACTGAACATTTACCATGCTCTAAAATTGACATTATTTGAATCTTTTGACGATTAAAAACCTGAAAATTATCAAGCGTTCCAAACGCGAAACGATTGTATAATTTGGATCGTTCTGTTGTTATCGTTATATTTTGTTACGAGGATTGTTTATATTGAGCATAAAATACGGGAAATATCATCTAACCATCGATGGTCGACAGGTCTTTTCGCTGGACATTTATTCCAAAGTCAGTGGTTCGAGCCCATGTGTGGATTTCTTTTGTTTCTTTCTTTAATGTTTGTTTTATACTGGAACTCTTTAGTTACGATGTTTACATTTGTCAATTTAAAGCATTTTATGAAAAACTTCAAAACATGCCAAATCTGTGAAAAGGTCCCTTTAAGACGAAGTTTTCTATCTGACGGATCTATCTGATTGCTTTCTGTGAAACTAAGCACGATGGTTTTAAATATAACTGAAGGCAAATTATGTTACAAGTAGTCTAGAAAACGGTCAAATGTCGGTAGCCTATTTTCATGCATTAATTCCAAACAGCGAACTGACCTTGATATCGTGCAATATGGAATACAATACGTCTAAAAATTGCACAAAGTTTAGTGCTGGAACATTGGCAAAATCCAATTAATTAAACGTTTGTATGTTAGAAGTAAACTATATAACACGACTTCTCGAAAATATATCAGTGTAAGAAGCCAAAGGGAATAGAGATACTTTTATGATATAAAAATAAATGAGTAAAATGAATAGTTAAATTTCAAAATCTGTAGTATTTGGCTAATATAAAGAGACAACCACACAATCTATTGATTTGCAAATTTGATTTTCGAACGGTTGTACATGCTTATTATTTCTTATTAATAAGATACGATAGCCTCACGCTTAACATTCGGCTAACATTGTTACAAAACGAGATGCTGCATTCCAATAATTTTAATGTTGTATCAATACAGTGTCACCGTTGTATTCATTTTAGTCTCGTGGTGGAAAATTTATCCATCTGTTATTTGCTGCTAATAAAAGTTCATAAGGGTCAAACTTCCGGTAATACAGCTGCGTCGCATACGTAATATGTATACATGAATATGTTGTTGGTAATAAAATAACTCACTTAAGCTTTATTATAAAGAATAGATGTACATGTAGATCTAGTTGATATTCGTTTAGGTTTAATTGTTAAGTGCCTTGAAAGTTTCGGTTAACTTTATTTGTATTAAAATTTGCATTGTAAGATTAAAAAACACACCTTGTATGAGAAGTGTGAAATGAACTTATTGAACGTATGCTGCTTGTGGTGTTAATGGTTTATATTTCTTATGGATAGTGTTCATCATTAATCAGTAAGAATTGTCAATATCGATGTAAAATTAAAATAATAAGTCATTTCCTTATTTAAACTTGGGAAATTATAAATATTGCAAATGAATGTAACGTCATGTAGACGGTTTTAGAATAAGGTCAAAATTTGTATACTGAAAATATGCACTTGAGTTAAACACTGTCGTCATAATGAGCATTATTTTTATCTTTCTATTTTAAATCTATTAGTTTGAATGCCGCATACAAAGCCACTTTCTTAATGGGTAGCATGGTGGAAATACGCCACCACAGTCATGTACCATTCATACTTGTACATAAATATATTTATAAATAATGAACCAATACTTTCCATGCTGTTATGAATCTATTTGCGGCGCATCCTATGCTACACCTCAGTATTTAGTTACTAAACATGCCAATTAAAGTAACGAACATCCCCAAAATACCCCCATATTAGCATCGTTAGATGTATGATAATAAGTGCTTAAAACTGAATAAGATAAATATGTACCAACACGCGCAAACCTGTTATGAACCATACACGGGTCAAAGATCGGGTATTGTTCTGTGTCAAACATCAATACCAATTGCCATGTTAAAACGGTCAAAGAGCATTAAATCTACGCAATTTTGTAACCTTTCTGAAATTAGCACTGTCGCATTATTCAATGCATGCCATTTGTCTATGTTCATGGCGAGTCATGTATTTATGCCTAGCAGTGTTTTCGAAGCGAGCCTCAACTGCACATTGGAGAAAGAGCGTGTCCGTCCGCTTGTCGGTCTGATTGTTCACAAGTGTATGGGCCGTGGTCTGTGAAAAAGGGGTTCAATGCATTTGCAGTCCACACCGGCTAATCAGGGACAACATTTTCCGCTTGTATGATATTTTTCGTTTCAAGAAAGTCTCTTCAAAGAAAAAAAATAAGTTAAGGTTTTAAGGCGTTAAGTGTCGACCCTGATTAGCCTGTGCGGACTGCACAGGCTAATCTGGGACGATATTTACGCACATGCATTAAACCCCTGTTTAACAGAGCAAGGCCCGTATGTATTTCTCGGTTGTGTTTGTGTATAATTGTTGTATGTGCCTGTGTATCCGTCAGTCTGTACGTCCCTCAACAATTAGCGATGCACATGATCTATTAAAACTTATCTTCAACACAAAAAAAGAAATATATGTTTACTCAGATTTAGCTTACAAATCACATTATTTTTACCTCGAATTGACACACAATGACGCGTCATTTTCCCGGTGAATGAGAGGGAGAGTCCAGGCTTTGTTTACGTTCACCCATAACTCCCACAGAAACCGCAGCAAAAAGACGTTGAAAGATGCGTTATTATAAAGATTATGTGTGCACATGAATTGCAATATATCAAAGAATGCTTATCCACCTCAAATAGCACTCCGACTTAACTTGATTCTCCATAAAAATAATAAAACATGAAATAAATATTCCTTATTCCCTTACATTTATGGGTTATGGACTATTGTCAAATAAATGTCATTTCTAACATTTAAATTGATTAATCATTACTAAATACATTAATAGAGCGCACTTACAAAAAAGAGATTGCATTTACCAACATGAACTAAAACTGAATAAAGCCTCATATTACTAAACAAACATATTGTACTATATATAATTAAAGTTCCGTACGTAAAATAGTCCCATTATAACCCCACAAATGTAATTTTTGAAAAGTACAAAACGGAGAGTATTATTGATAAAAGCCCGGCAAATTTTCAACCGCAAGCTTTTGACACCATTCTATGATTAACAGAAATTGTGGCCGACAGGTTATATATGCAAACCGCTAATCATTTTCAGATTAAGAGAGACTTATAATACTGTTGCGTCTCATCATTATACTATATTTGTACAATATGGTACACATAATATATTCTGTACTTCAGTAAACAATTTGTACGTAATCAAGTTAAAAAGGCAACCAGACGTGCTTACTTCAACTTATTTGCTCATTGATATATAGAGAACACAAACCGCTTGAAAGCATTCAGATAAAGAAACATTATGTAAAAGACACATTGATGAAACAGGTAAATAAACTATGGCAACTAGACAAGACTCGATAAAGCCCCCAAAAGTCGAATTATTCCCCTTGGACTAAAGCCGTTGGGCATTCATCGTGTTGAAGAGGTTATTATAAAGCTCTTCCCCGGCTTCGCCGTTTATTAACCTCTATTATCTCAAAGCGCGCGAGGGGTGATAAGGCATTGTAGTCCTTTATATTTTGCCGCAACATGATCTTATAACTGACAGCAAACACAGCACAAGTTTGAAGCACATGACAGACCACACTCGAAATATATGTGGGAGTCGTATTTTCACACATTGATGTCATCATATGATAACAAGTCAATAGGCATATTGACTTTTTAAGGCACAATAACAGACCCCGACTTTGTGGTCTATGTTAAAAGTCATTCCTGTTCACCGTTTTCAGCATCCAAATTGAACTTAAAGCTGTTGTGATAACGCACAATTAAAATTTTGTTTCCATATACTTCTCGAAATATCTGTGGGAAGACCAACTTATTGACTAATTATTATTTTTGTAGGTGGTGGTGATTTTTATATTTTTGCTAGTGTTAACAAATTGCACTTGAGAAGTGTAAGATTTACTAACTGGTACAATAATTATAATGTTGACGTAAATATATCACATCATCATTAAAGTTTACACGAAATTGCATAGAAATATATATTATACATACGGACATATTTAGTTTCTTAAACTAGCAAGCAATTGTTGCAAGTAAATATCCTAGAAAGTGGATGTATTTCGAAGTATATGAGGTTCTTCTGCGCCTGAGGCAAATGTCATAGAACCACTGCTTACCTATTTTTTGACACGGAAGCTGTGACGAATTTTGAAAAATTGCTGTAATTTTCCAGCTATTTGTTTTTTATTTATATTTAAAAGATATATTCAATTTTGATGTGGTTTTGGGCTGTTTTAGTTTTCTGTTGTGTTTTTTTTCCGAAACACCACACGGATTGCAAAAATCTTTGGATATTGTGATAGATGGAAGCTGATAGTAAATGTACAAAAACAAAATTAGTCATAAATAAAAAGGGTTGAAATAATTCGCAGAATGCGCAATTTTTTTGATAATAATGAGCAAATAGAAATGGTCAAATAATTTAACTATCTTGGAATTGTACTATCAAGTGGTGGGTTATTTATACAGACTGCTCAAACGTTGTCAGATAAAGGCTTAAAGGCTATGGAATTGCTTTTTTTTTCAATCACCAAAGACATGCATATTCCTGTTAAAATAATGTTGAATCTGTTTGATTCGTATGTTATGTCAATACTGTGTTATGCGTGTGAGTTTGTTTTTCAAATGCTGATGATATTAAAAGAGTTCATAGAAGATTTTTGAAACGAATACTTTGTGTCAAAATGAGTACTCCTAATGCAGCAGTATACGGGGAAATAGGGCGATACACGTTATATATATATATCTATTGCTGTGAACGTATTATATAATATTTGATAAAATTGCATACTGTTAAACAAACTAATTGTATATTATATAGTACACTGCGTTATATGAGAAAAAGTGCTGAAAATATTCAACAATGTTATAATTGGATAACCTAAGTATGAGACTTGCGTCAAAATACTGGTTTTGTAGATATACGGATGTATCCAGCGTCAGTAAATTAAATGTGTTTATCCCTATAATATACTTTTGTTAACAAATACAAACACTTAAGTTCTGACAAATCTCGCGAAATATTGTAAAAATGCATTTAACATGAGAACTGAGATATTGAATGCAAACGTTTAGTAATATAATGGCCTAATCCGCATTATTTAACACATTTTATATACTATTTTTGTCACTTTGGCAGTGCTATGCATGTGTTGCTTGCTTACATAGTGTCAGTTTTGTATTTCTAACGATGAACTAGACTTGTTCAAGATATACGAATAAACTTTCTTTTCTGTTCTGTTATGTTTTTCTGTTCATTACTTTTAATTTCCAATAATTATCAGCGTAGGTGTTCTTAGCAAAGAACTAAAACTGTGCGTTTACCTTAAAATCTAATTACTTAAGGAACATGAAGTGTCTGCTTAAGCTACACGGAAATGTTATTTGAAATTAATAACTCTTTGAAAAAGTTAGAATACTCTTGTTTTTTTTTCTAAGTTGTCAGAAATCCAAAATTAATTAATGATTTTGATGGTTGATCAATTTAGTTAAGATATTGGACACAAATATGTAACATAAGTACGTATGTCATCGGGTAATTGCATGTTGAGAAAAACAACATAAAGTATGTGTTTCACAATAAATTACAAGGCTTGTCCTTGTCAAAGAAATATCTTGTTATTAAAAGTGAAGGAACTTTACCAAATTGAATATATATAATTAATCTTAAAAACACGTATCACTGATAGCATAAATGAACATCATTTAACTATATATTTATTTATCTTTTTTTATATAAATATAGGAAAACAAATTGAAGCTGGAGTCTGAAAATAGACAAAAATACATAATAATATGACCATTACATTTAACACAAATATTACTGTACAGCCGCGTCTCTCATTTGTATAATTCTGCTAATTACTGGGTTTTAATGAGATAGAAATACCATGTGTAACATTGTTTAAGCCCAATAATAAATTACATGCTTAATAAGATAAACAATGATTCAAGTGATCAAAAGAACTAAACACGTGTTTGATATTTAAGAAAACTCTCGAGAGATTGTTTTATATATTTTAATTTTTGTTCGAAATTATTTATTTAAAAATAGACTGCAATTTAAAGGCGCATTTATGCTAACAAGACTTTAAACTTGTTCCCTTGTACACTTAAACTTTCAAAACATTTCTGGTCAACCTAAAATTCTCTCAAAAGTTCAGCATTGTTTAGTAAACATTGTTTGGTGGTTATAATGATGTAAGCAAATTATGTGCTTATTAGAGTCTAATATAACCCCAAACCAAATTGTGTTTGTCATGTCTAGTCCAAAGCAATAATAGGATAGTGACCGATTAACCACGCACAAAGTAAATTTGCACAAATTCTGATATCATTTAAATAATAAAGCGAAGCAAAGTGTCACCATTTAAATACCGCACGTGTATGTACTATTTTTTAGTGTGTACCCTTTGAGTTTAACCGTCGATTAAACGTCTTATTTTTTAATTTATCGTGTTATTCACACCGATCTAGCTTTTGCTTTTGTCATTTAACACCTACAGGGGCAATGAATATATATTTGCATTATATAATTGGATACGCTTTCCTAGAAAAAAGCAGGATAACAAAATTGCCAGCACGACTTTCTTCAGGCAAATTACAAGGAAAATCCAATTTAATAAAAAAATGTTTTGATTGCTTTGTTCATTTCACGTTTTTGATTTGATATATCATGACATTAAATTGACATAACTTTAGCTATTTAGATTGCTATAAATTGATTGTAACCATATTAATACAATTAGTTCTCAAACGCACAACTATGATGATGATGATGATGATGATGATGATGATGGTGATGATGATGAAGATGATGCTAATTATTCAAGTGATGATGATGATATGCGTGTTATTTAATTAAATCGGACAAGACATTAAGTTTTTAAGTTTTCTTTTCATCAGTTGCCATGGTTATCAGAGTTGCGCTCATACCTGCTATCATTTATTACATATCCAAACAAAAAATATTTATCGAAACACAGCTTCTGCATATTTGCCTATGTGACAGTTTCGATATTTTGGTATGACAGTATTTCAGTCGTATATCAATAAATAATATGTCGACAAGAAAGCTCATTAAATAAGAACTAATGTTATATTGCGTAAATAGAATGGCATATACATTATATTTCTAATATATTGACGTGAGCTGATCCTTATATAAAACCAGGCAGACACCTATATTTAATCATTAACATGCCAGAGGATTGTCACAAAGCGATTTAATTGCTCTTAACTTATCACATTACCTTATTTCTTAGATCTACGTATGCTATCTTACATTTTTAAAATATTTTCGAGCGACATTCTTTCCTGAAGTTTTAAAAGTCTTAAGTCTACAAAACTTGTTAAAACTACAAAATCATTGACCGCACTTCGCCATTTTATGAATGCGATGTGATCGTTTAAGACGAATCTTTTTACACATAAACTGCTTTCAAAGTATATTAACCTATACTTGAACAAAAGACATTGACTTAATAATAATAGGGATGCAAATCTCATTCGTTTCTTCGCCCGATAGAGGGCCCAGAACACACAGAATTACTCCCGCTGAAGTATTCTTCAAAGTAGTGTATGAGATACTTTCGTGGGTCGTTAGTCGTTGTCGAGTTTCCATAATTACGACTACATCTTAACTTCCTGTTTGAAGAATCAAATGGAAAAAAAACACAATATTAAATAGGTCATGTATCACATGGGTCATGGAAAGTACTTTTTTGTCTTCCAAATACAGTTTGCAGTCCAAACACCACCTGTTAACTGTTACGTATCAATAGCAAACTTGCTCTCAGAAACTAAAAAGGGCCCCCAATATACGATGTCACCTCCCATGTAAGTTTGTAAATAACAGTATACTGTATGAGTTTGATGCAGTTTTGTTTTTCAAAATAATTCTGGTTATTGTTATGTATGTCTGTTTATGCCAGATACATGTTTCACGGGTTTATTCCGAGTTTTCATTACGCTTTTCCGTTTTAATATATAACGAAATATTGCAAAGCTTAGGAAACAACTAAAATTGTGTTTGTTTCCCCTTCTGACCCATGCAAAATAGGACTGAGTTGGTTTGTAGAGACGTTTTTTTTACTTTATGATTATCTGACAATGAACTTATTGTTTATACGAGTTAATGCTTAAACAATAGCCACATGTATTTCACACTTGATTTACAATGGGCATGATTGTAATATATACAACTAGAGAGAAATCTAAACGTTCTAGGATTGAACTACACACGTGACTATGATATTTTTTGAATTTATTATACTAATTAAAAAAGCGAAGTAAAAGGCATTTACAATGCACCCGTATGAGAAATTAATGCTTTTTTGCATGGTTTTGATTTTGTTTTGTTCATCAACGGTGTCGAAACTTTTTAAACCTCATAGACCGGAACTAATAGATGCCTCACAATTTCTAAACTCAATACGATTTTTATGTGACCATTTTTTATCATCGGTAAAACTAGCTCAGGCAAAGTTGAAGCGCCATACAAAGTATAATGCACAACAGGGTCAAGATGGCAATTAAATCTTTCTAAATTGCATGCAGTTATTGCAAAATAAGCATGTTAATTCAAATTTGTATTACATTCAGGACGATATCTTATATGCTACAGGTTTGCGTACTCCTTTGAGTAAAAACATTTTTTAAACAATGATTTAAACTTTACAACAGGCATAATAAAAGATAAGAACAACCATATTTTCAACTCTGTTATATGCTACATAATTGCGCACTCCTTTGAGTTAAGTACAATTTTTAAACAATGATCAAGCTTTACAACATTCATCATACAAGATGAACATTACCATATTATCAACTCTATTACTTTTCAGCTTTCTGGTAGTTGAGGTAAAACAGCCCTAGGCACGTCTTTGGGATATAGATGCAAAAAGAAAGGTTTTAAGCATTATCATTAAAAAGCGGACACGGCTCATGTCCGCGTTAAGTGCTTTAAGTGCAAGTCATGGACCTCCACAACAAGCTGAAATTTCTATCCTATTTAATGAGTTATTTGGGTTAGAGAATTATTACATTACTATTGTATGTATTGGACAATCTTCCAAAATAAGACTTATGAGGCATTTTGTCGTTTACTATAACCTCGAAGGTGAAGGTGGTTGAGAGAGTTAAATTTAACTAATAATTTAGTTTAAAAATATTTTAGAATATTGTAACATATCGTATGGTTTTACATGTATAGGTTTTATAAAATATGATATATATTTCAGATGTAATATTGATGAAGCCATTTCCTTCCACTTAAAGCCCTTTACGCAGGAATTAACCATCTCCGCTTTTTAGTCATGCACGTTTAAATATAATAAACTATTTTCCATGATGCACATTGTAGAACATATATATGAAAATTTTGCAACAAAAATATGTAAATTACGCAAGACAATTATCAGAATTTTACCACATGGATATGAAAATATTGCATACATATATGAACTTTCTGAACATATGCTAGTATATATATATCATTACACAGTGTTACATTACAAAACTAAAAACATGTAACGTGAATTAAAATATATCATTATTCAAGGCTTTAATTTATTTAACGATATCGTTTCATCGTTGCTGAATTTTTTCAATTTACCAACAATATGCTCTATGTAATATAACAATGTTCTAATATTTGATCCTTCAACCTTCTAAAAACTAAAAAAATAAATATACATATTAACGTATCCATTTATCAATTAGTTTACTAATGGCTTGTTTTATTAATACTATATATATACAGTTAAAAGGGAAATTGTTTGTAAATTCCCATTTCTCCTCTCACAACCTTTAAAGTTAAGTGTATGCTTATATGTATGATTATAATGTTAGCTGAAAGGCTCATTATTTATAGATACATATAATGACGTCGACATATAATTATACATAGTATGCAGTTCAATGAACGTTACGCTAAAGATACAGTTAATTTGTTCAGAAATGTGTGACGCAGTCACACACCTTATCATTTTGGAAAGTTTTCAATTAAGAAAATCAACATAAACTGCTTTATTTCATGTATTCGTACTCAATAACATATCTAGCAGATAATATTGTATACATTTTACTTATATTGATGTTGCCGCCATGCGCTTGTCCTCTGTAAACAATGACAGATGTTGTTGTTTTCCGATAGCCGAACTTTAACCCATTTATGCCTAGCGTCTAGAAAAAAGGCCTTGGCAAACAGCGTAGACCCAAATGAGACGCCGCATGATGCGGCGTCTCATCTGGGTTTGCGCTGTTTGCTTAATAGAATTTCTGTAAGAAATATTCTAAATATAGAAATAACTATTCTAGACATCCCTAATTTTGGAAATAAATTGATCCAATTTAGAAGGATGGGAGAGTCCACTAGGCATAAATGGGTTAATAGCACCGTCTGTTAAATTTGTTACAATGTTACGGAAAAAGTACGTATTTATTTATTGATGGTGATGTAAAACCGCCCGAGGTGTATCATTCAACGTAATTTTTTAAGATGTTTCTGCATAACCGTTTAGGCTTTAAAGGGACATTTTCACAGATTTTGGCATGTATTGAAGTTTGTCATTAAATGCTTCAAATTTGATAAATGTTAAGATTAGAACTAAACAGCTTTTAAATAATCCTTAACTGGGCTCGAAACACTTACCCGTGGAGTAGTCTAAGTTTAACACTTTAAAGCCTATAAACACTCAAAATCATCGACTTTTTCGTACCATATTTCGAAAAATAAAATTTAGACATACAAAATAAATGTTTCTTATAGAAACAACCGAAATTTCAACGCTATATGTTGTCTGATAATATAGATGTAACGCAATACAAAATGCTCGTTTTTAGTTTTTGTTTCACAATGTGTTCCATGTGAATTTCCGGCTACGATACCCGAACATTTACGACGCACGTGTTGCAATGTGTTAAATGTATCTTCCAGCTTTTGGTATTGTTTGACGAAATCACTTACTGAAAATAAACATGCATGCATACTCCTTATCAAATGATAAACAAGCATGAACTGTGGTTACGATATGATGTTGGTAACATAAAGCCCAGGCAGCTATGGTAAACATCAAACCAAACCGACCAGCACTCGTTGGAAACACGCTTTAAAACTGTCTGCCACTGTTTCGCGTAGAACCATTCGAATTATGATCAGATCGTTACTTCTCTGTTTAAGAAGAAGGGTTGATCGTATTTTACTGGTTGACATGTGTATACATTGACATGATTATAGCATTCCTTCATGAATTTAAACCAGATAACGATGTCGCATAGGATGACAATTCGTTTATGATGGTTCTTCCAGGACCCATGCAATCGTGTAACACTTACCGTATATATTCGTACATAAACAAGCACATTTGTTTCGATGTGACTGGTATTCGACTATATATTGCACGCCCTATAAGCGTGGTTCATGATAAGCTGGCGTAATACAACCAGGCGTAATGAATATGCCTTAATTGTTGTCCCTGATTAGCCTGTGCAGTCCTCTGAGGCTAATAAAAGACGACACTTACCGCCTATAATGGATTTTCCTTGAGATGAGACTTTCTTTAAAAGATACATTCAATTAAATCGGAATGTGTTGTCCCAGATTAGCTAGAGCGAAATACACAGGCCTATGTGGGCCCACAATTTACGCAAATGCGTTAAGTTTTCTGGTGAAAAGGGCTCCGCTGATTTGTTTGTGTTTGTTTTAAACCCTTCCTATACCATTATCAAATTTTTCATAAATAACATCTTCACAATTTTCACCACTATCACATACACACTTCTTTACACGGATATCTACACGCATCACATTAGCATATACGGACTACTTCTCACATTTCTTTATCTTAAACAACTTCATTTCTCATTTATAACAACTATATACGTTTATCATTTTATTACATACACATCTTTTGACCACAAATAAGTCTAATATTACAATAAATACATATTTATGCGTTGAAACTTTCGTCTTTAAATCAAGAAATACAAATAAACAGAATAATGACGAGGTAAGTACACTACTAAGTCTTGCAAATCTTCTGAAGTCACAACTCTAACACAAACGGATAATACCGTAATCAGCAGTGCGTTACCAGCTAATAGCAAAACGGCAACGGAGTACACCAGAGAAAAAACATTGTAAAACGCAAGAGATGCCGAGTAGTGCTGATGAAAATCTAAACCACGTTATATGCCAAATAGTGTTGTCTATGGAAGATTGTGGTTTACAGCTAATAGTATACTTCTAAATGCGATACGATATTAAACAAAATATATCAACGAACGAAAACAAATGAATAATAATTATCTCATGGTATGAGACATATTATAAGATCATGGAATTTATGTCGACTTAAAACACTACATATAATAATTGTCACGTAATCGTTCATTGTTCATGGAAGACACGCAATAACAACAAAGTTCATTTCTCTTAATTTAATAGTATGTAACCTATTGTTCGATTTCACGTCATGCGCATATTGCCATAATGACGAGATTCGCAACAACTACATTTTGCTACATTGCGAAAAGGGCAAGTCCGTCTCTTTCCATTAATGTTTATTTCTCCGTATAACGTAGAATGAAACACTCAACAACAACGCCATATATGATTTACAGTCCAATTTAATATCTACTATGATTCATATTTTCAGTCATACAAAAACAGTCTGATAACTACATGATTGGATCTTTCCCGATCCGTTCATATCAACATCTAAGCGCAGTGTGTGCTATTCTGACAAAACATTTACATTTTGTTTGCAGGTTAATTTGCATAAAACTGCATTATTACTTTGATTGGTCATTAGTTCACGTGCTTATTGTTGATTGGTTGTCTTGCTAAATATACTAGAGAGACTAATTTATTAATGTATTTACATGCTTGTCGAAAACTTTAAAATTTAATTACTGTGTGATGATATTAAGTTTTACCGTTATGTTTGCCGGTGCAATACTTTGTGTAACATATGCAAATAAGGCTTTTCGGTGACCCGTTCATCTGGGCTATTTCAATGACTATATGAGGTAATACTAATCTTATGTCTGTAGGTTGATCCTTTCGTTAATTGAACGCTTTGCTAAGTATATGGTCTCTCAATTCTCTTATCTAAATGACTTTTCATTTTGTTGACTCAACCTACTCCACCCTGGATGTAAATGTATTTCATGTTCTTACTTAAAATAAATCTTAATTCAAGTTCCAGTTTATGTGTTCTCTTAGATTATTCGTAAATGACCAATATATCACAAAAACTTATTATTAAATTTTCAAACTTCATCCTAACATTCACATATTTTGATCCAGTTTCTACTTGCTTATACGATATATTGATTATAACAGTTATTTTATTTATAAATTGCTCAAACATATTATTAAAATATCTCCTTATTAATTTCTATCATTTGTTATACTATATAACATAATGTTTATGTTTTATATGGATACATAACTAATTAATGTATTTATCTCTACGGGGTTATTACGTTACACAATGTATAATTATATTGTTTGAAATAACAGGCATTGGCAAAACGTGAGCACATGCGTTCAATAAGAAATGCATTTTTATTTCAATGGCACCGTGTATTAGGCTAAACCCTAAAAAATGGCACCGGATATGTCCGGAAACAATGTACTGGATAAAGTACGATATCAACTGATACATATGCAGATTTGTACTTGTTTCTCTACACGTTTTATCACCAACATGTGCATATCGTGTTTGCAAACGTTTCTGCTGTATTCGATAATGCTGATAATGTTCATTTAAATAGTAAATTTCATAGTGTTGTACATGACCATTCCCTTTGTTTTGTTAAATATTCGCTTCAAATGAACTAAAACAACTTAAGGGGACATAATGAACTTTTTTTTTCTCAAGTCGCTTACAGAAAGCTCGTAATCATAATGCGTGCGTGAGCGGTTTATTCGCCCGCGCTTTACCCGACTAGATAATAGCTTGCCACGAATGGCCACCATGATACGACAACGTGTCGCATGGAACACCTGTCTCCCTACGTCAAAAGTCACACCCACACAAATTTCAAATCTGATAATACGACAGCTTTTCCGGTCTGGTCCTTTGTCATACATCATGCAATTCTAGAATAACCTGCCGCAAATGTCCGTGTCACGACTTGTTCGTTTACGGATAACGGTTTAAGCTCTTTAACTCAAAAAAAGTATTTTAAAAATTTAAACAACAATATTATTGCTATAAAATATTATTAAATAAGCCGTTTTAACAGAACACGCTTTCCTCATCAGATTTGTAAGAACCAATACATTATGTAACGCGTTTTAATAGTTTTAAACGTTTGGAAGTGTTCTAAGAACTAATCGACAGGAATAACAGGTCCTGGCATTTTACACAGTGAATGCAAATGACGAATATAAAACAGGTTTTTGGTAGTAGTAATGGCCGAATTAGCAACCGAAATTCTGTGTTGCATTGTGCTTGATCTAGAATCTATACAATATTTTATTGTATACCGTATGAGCATATATTCTTGAACCGTAATTTTCTTAAAGTAAGTACTTTCGGCTAGAATGCCTTGTACATGTATTCTTCTGTGCTAGCATTCGATACAAAAAATACTCGTTTTTCTGCAAACGAAACGGTCGATTACCATTGCAATGACTTCACAAGCCGTATGATGCCTATTTGAACAGAAACTTACTATGAAGTAGTATTTACATTTCCAATATGAATCGATATCTATAATTTACTACCGTTTCGTTAGTTTTGTGCATAAACTGTCGGACGGTGTAGTTTCCTAATTCAAATCGAAGTGGTAGTAGTATTAGTATTAGTAGTAGTAGTAGTAGTAGTAGTAGTAGTAGTAGTAGTAGTAGAAGTGGTAGTAGTAGTAGTAGCAGTAGTAGTAGTAGTAGTAGTAGTAGTAGTAGTAGTAGCAGTAGTAGTAGTAGTAGTAGTAGTAGTAGTAGTAGTAGAAGTAGTAGTAGTAGTAGTAGTAGTAGTAGTAGTAGTAGTAGTAGTAGTAG
Organism: Dreissena polymorpha; assembly: GCF_020536995.1. NCBI lineage: Eukaryota > Metazoa > Mollusca > Bivalvia > Myida > Dreissenidae > Dreissena > Dreissena polymorpha. The sequence continues at coordinate 143,662,086 of NC_068358.1, read as the reverse complement.
TAGTAGTAGTAGTAGAAGTAGTTGTAGTAGTATCATGACAACTATAAAATCTTTATATGACACAGAGTGTACATTCAAATGAAACACATTAAAACATGCACGTGAGGACATCTGCAATCAAATAAATATACACAAAAGAAATTAATTCCTTTAAAAACGAAGGAATCAATTTATTTAAGTCCACAAAGAATGCCGTTTTGAAGGCGCAGAGAGACTAAAACAATTTAGCATATACACAAAGGAATCAATTAACGAACATGACGTTAACTTAACAAATATAAAGACATATGTTTTATGAAATGCCATTCATTTGTATCTTGTATTACAACATATATTTCACCCAGGCAATTTCCCCTACGACATGAACAACTTCTTACGACTATTATTGTGAACAATTATACGTACATATATTATAATTAAGCGACACAAATTTAGTAAATAAAGCATTTTTTCCCACTACAGCCTTTATGGCATAACGCCATGACATTTTATGAATGACGTTAACATAACCACACTTTCCAGACATTAAAAACAAGAACTTTTTATTGAATTTAATCATACAAAAGTTCTATCACTTGTGAACATGTTTGATATGACCACAGTGACTGATAAAACGGTCTTACACTGAAATCTACAAATATCTTCTGCATATATTCACCTATACAATGTTTTTCTTATGAGGACACAGTCTTCCAGACTTTGTTCAGTTTTATCAGCAATGAAACATTTTCGGTAAAGGGGTACATTTTTTCATGACGCTTCATTTTAGATGAAGCTTCACTTATGTGTCAAAATACACTTATCTGCAACAGGAAAGGCTTTTTCTTAACAACTCATGTGCTTTTGTCCGGAACTCAGAACTAAGCCATAAATAGAAAATTGGATTTGCGGCGCTGTTTATAATGTGGGATTGTCCTAACATTTTCCTAACCAGTCTTCCCATGCGGGTTTCGGTAGCAGACATAGAATATCCTAACCACATTACTATCCAAGAAAGTACGAATACAAGTGTGATTAGAAACATGGATAATGTCACTAACTTAGCCTTTTCCTCTGACTGTCGTATGTGTTCGATTGTGTTTTGTCTGGCAACCTCAAGCGCAGACTGGTTATGTACAACCTGTTTTGAACTAGTCGTTGGTGCAATAGTTGCGTCGTTTACTGAAGCATTCCGAACTGCCAAAGCCGTAGACGTAGGCAATATCCCCGGAGTACTGGTGGCCGCTGTCATCTGCGCAGCTCGGACTTTATTTCGTCGTCGAAGCTGCATGGCGACAAGTGTGTACGTGACACATGTTGTTAAGAACAGAATAACAAAGAGGCAGGTTAAAAAATACTCAAATACTGTTCCAACTGGTCCTTGTATACAATGCCATATTTCCGAATACTTTCGGGAAACAAATCCAGGTGTGCAGGTAAGTATTGTCATAATACTTAAAGCTATGCAGAATATCTTAGCTCTCCTCTTCGAGATAAGTGTACTATGTGGCCTGCATGTTTTCATGTATCGGTCAACAGCAATAGATGTCAGCAGAATATTCGTTCCCATACTAGTAGCATACACACAGTAAGAATATAACCCGCAAAAGACATTGGAGCCCACGCTTAGCCAAACGGATTGACGAACTTTTAAAATCATCATCGGAACAGGAAAAATCCCGGAGAAGAAATCAAACACAGCCATCGTCATTATAAATACGTCGGTGGTTGATTTATTCTTATACGTATATTGCACAAGCAACACAAGTCCGTTTCCTGCTATGGAAAGTAGCATTATTAGTAATAAGATTATGATATTTACAACTTCCAATACAAGCAATCCATTTCCATTTCCAATGTTACTGTTGCTGGTATTCAATGAAGAAACGTTGTCCGGTGCGTCGGCTTCATCCATGATGAGTTGAAGGTTTGGTGTGGTTTTCTCAACTTTAACATAACACAATACTACCGTTAATTGTCGGAAGAAATTGCTTATACAAACGTAAAATAAGTTTAATACCAAAGGCAAATCGTGATGAATGTCATCAAAGGTTCAAATGATGTAAAATCATAACATCCAAGTAACACGCTTTATTAGATATTCATAATGTTTACACCTACATGTTTAAATTAAACGTATCATGAAACATTTAAGGTACGTCTTGTATTCAACTAAGAACGCGTCTGTTATGACTGTGGAATGAACATCGATATTTATCCAGATATTGCCAACAAAACCAATGAAGCTTGTTTTACTCATGAAATTGAGGCGATTTCGATTTCTGAATTATTGTTTATTTAAAAACTGATATATTTGTTGCTTATTGCTATGTTTCAACACTTAAAAACATAAACTTAATAGCATTTAAATCGCAAGTGTTGAAACAAAACACGATATTCGTTTAGCATTCTCAGGGCTGTTTATCACGGGCGCCACCTCTTTTTTGAGATGCATTCATAAATGAGCCATTGCAGCTCCCGGGGTGGCGCTGAGGGCCGGGTGTTTTGAACTTTCATGGATAATTTTACAGGGTGATTAGGGTTTATATTTTTTTCAGCATTTTTAGCATTATTTTAACAATCGGACAATGTAGTGCGATGCAGCGAGTATTATTTCATCAACAAATGTACAGAAACATACATTTTGAACCCATTTAAAAACGTGAGAACCTTTATAAGTTGTGGCATGGTGGATTTTTAAAAAGGATTTCGATGAGTTTTTCCTATGTGACGTAAAAATTTCCACCCAACTAAATCGCTAACGACATCAAACAATTGCGTACAACATATATAAGTTGCTGCATGCACACAACTAGTGTCTTATTGCCGACGTAATAGATAATTTTGCACTTTTACAAAAGAGATGGAGCCAATGCTGAGGAGTTGGCGTTAATGATAGGAGATGGTGCCAATGCAGGATATATTAATTAACAGTCGTATCGCAATGACATCATTACATGACTTACATTTGATAGATAATGTTATTTGTTATTTTTTCTTTATTTTTCAACGTATATACGAAGGCCCAAATCTTTACAGAACATAAACACGTTATTAAATAAATGAGATGTAGTTTTTTGTTTTTAATATAAAAGTTATCAACTCATTTAAGAAGTCACCAACATGAATAAACAGTTTGTACGATATATACCAATTATTTGCAATACTCAATAAAACAAATAAGTAAATTCTCAACATTATCAAAATAGTTCATCGACAGCAATTTTCGTATACAGTATGATAATAAACGAAATAGATATAATATGAAACTTCTTCTTGAAACGATGATTTGTGTCCCTTAATCCAAATTCTTAATTTACTAAAAGGCCAAGGTCAACGAATCTTAATAAGGCTCATATATGTTGTTTTTCCCACTATCAACTCCAAAAAATGAAGATAGCTCGGTCTTTATCCGTTAACTCGTTTGTATTATACATGTTAAATGTTCTTATCTTACAAAGAAGTACATATGAAAATATGTGACTTTAAAATAGTTATACATGTGCATTGGCGCCACCTCCTATTCTAAGCGCCACCTCCTTGGCATTGGCTCCATCTCTTTTTGAAAGATGCAAATTTAACTATTAGATCGGCTAGAAGCCGATGTTTTTTGTGCATGCAATAACTTGTACATGTTCAAAACAATCGTTTTATGTAATGAGCGATTAAATTGGCTGAAAATGTGCTCGTCACACAGGCAAAAGACATCGATTTGGTTCTACGAATTCTACCATGCAACAACTTATAAGTTTCCCAATGGGTTGTGATTGTATGTTTCTGTACATTTTTGGATGAATATAAATAATGCAAAATATGTTGAAACAAACACATACAACCTACGAGTAATCATCCTGTAAAATTATCCGTTAAATTTCAAAACATTCGGGCCTTAGGCCACCTCGGAACTAGAATTGGCTCATTTATTAATGCATCTCAAAAAAGAGGAGGCGCCCGTGATTAACGGCCGTATTTATTGTGTCAATCAAAGTGTATTTAATACGTCTTGCTAGTCACACTTTAATATGCTGTCAATTAATCAATACAAAATGTAGTTAATTTTCATATTCGAAGATTAGCTTTGCTACGTTTAACAGACAATTCCTTACTACATATTTATCAAGTGTATATAGATCCATTAAAATTATTATTAAATTTGTTAACAGATATTCGTACAAGGCGAAATATCATGTCGAGTGGAAGATTATTTTTTCGCTGTTCCAAGTTTAATCGGTATTATTTGATGGAAGTTTTGTTCATAATACATTATTTTAGCTTGTTTCTTGTAGTAAAAATAAATCGCTTTAATCTGAATGTTCAGAAAATGCATCACTACGATCAGCTTTTTCGGGTTGGAATTTTGACGTTACGGGTTGCAATGTCGTATTATTCAGCGTAGCATTAGACCTATATATCGAAGCGACCCGCGATCACAGTTATTTATGTTACGACACCTCACGGTTACTTCTATCTGGGCTGCAACTTCCAAAAATCACCGAGCTCTTAGAATAAGATAACAAACGTTGTTAACTACAGCCAGAGTTCTTAAAAAACATCAATCTATACCAAGGAAAACTGATAACTTATCTGCTAATTCCATGACATTTACTACTAGGTATGACCGCTTAGCAAGTTATACTGATGAATACGATTTCAATACCTTTTGGTGCCTTTCACCCACCTCATTAATTACGATGCTTTATTACTTGTGTGGGTCCAAAACTATCTCTAAATACATATATATATGCATATTTGTTGGTTAGTTACCTTTGTCGTGTTTACTTAATCTTTCTCTTCAAGATACTAAACCAAAACGCCTACTGACGCTGTATGAATATATCCATAAGTCAAGTTTGTAAATTACTAGATGAAAAACGTTCGGCTTCCCAATAATATACTAATTCATAACGCAGTTGCTTGTAAGATAAATTGTACCCTCGGTGGATTTAATTATAATGATGACAAACATTTTATAATGAATGCACAACTTGATTGAATAAGTTTCGTTGTCTGCAAGTTAGATGTCTTTACTAAATGTTTCCAATATAAAGTTTATAAACACAACACATATTAGACATTAAAACTTTAAATGCTCTTACAACCCATAAATGTCAAACAGCAAGCTGCTCCAAGAATGAACTGATTTTCTTTTTACTTTGCGCTTGGTGTTTTTTTCAAATACACAACTATAATTTAGCAATCATTTTGGTTAAGAATTTGACATTCACAAAGCATACCTATAATTTGGAAAAGGATAATACTTGCATTATGTAAATGTTGTGCAGTGGACAATGCATATGCTAATAATTATTTACTTCAATCAATTATAGCAATTATAATTCTAAAAAGTTTCACAACAGCGCAAATGGCAGAAACATGTGTTGTGTTGAATGCAGAACTGTTTATATGTACATGTATATGATCATAATAATCACTATATTTTTGCCATCTCGTGAGTAAGAACCGGGTCAATGTTTCTGAATATTATATAATAAATAATATTGAACTTAGATCACATTGACCATGTAATTAACAATTATATACGGTATGTTATGTACATTTAATCTGAAGTAAATAGCCTGGCATTATGTCGTTTAAGCGTCTGGTGATTCCCCTTACGTATATATAACGTGTATATATATATATATATATATATATATATATATATATATATATATATATATATATATATATATATAACGTTATATTTACGGCTCTTCCTTTTTTGTGGCCGTTGTACCTTTATTTCATAAATAGGCTGGTTTCAATTTTTTGTTAGACGTGTGACCTATTTAACTGGCTTCAAATAACGGTGTTCCCTGCTCGTACTGTTGCGACTTGATCCATGCAACTCCTGTAAAACAACTTCATATGGCTAAGCTAGCCAAACGAAGCAATTAATATTTAACACAACAGAATACAACACATACAAGAAAGTAAAAAAAAATCATCAAAATTCGACAATTAATATTGAAAAACAAAATAAATAAATAAACTTGCTTAACCTCCTAGTCGGGTGAAAGTGACTACGCCTCCTTGTACGGTCAAAGTGAACATCTCTTTCCATTAAAACTAACGTAAAAACAGTTGCACACGTTACGAAATAGCACTTTACTGATGTTCTAATTGGTCACACAATACTATGAAGGAATGTTTCAAACTTCGGCATAGCCAAAACGCAGATGCTCCAGTCAAAGTTTTACATTTGTGGCAATCAAATACTCATTTGGAATGTAATTATATCGGCATTCAATTGACTCTTATTTAATAAAAAATTATATCATTGTATATTTTCGTGTCAAAATCACGTTCATTACATTAAGAACTCCATAATTGATATATGTTCTTAATACCATTATTATCCGCTATTTGAAACAAAGATTGAACTGCAATCTAAATGTTAAAAATTGAACATTTGCTCTCTCGATGGTTTTGGTTGAAATGACAGCATACTGTTTCAATTGTATAACGGGTAAGTTTGTTAACATATAATACAAGCATGTTTCTTCGTGAATGCTGTTATGTGTGTCTTCTCATTTATTGTTTCTTTATCAATTGCAGCAAGATATATCATCAATTGGTACTAAAATCTCGATCTTCATAATCATCAGGAATTTCGGCGCTACCCAAATCGCCTTTCTATGATGCTATAATGACGAGAATGACCAAGGTCTAGTAAGGGGGTTAGTTATGCAGACAATACTTGAAACAAGACCTGCATAATTGTCGTGTTATTCTCCATTGCTCTGTTTGTTTTCGTTAGATCCACAATTTTTAAGAACCGGTTTCCTGTGCAATGGTTGATATCGCATTGTTTCTCACTTTTTCAGTAACTTCAACGCTTTTGTTTCTATTTAAAAAAATGCTTTCGACTTATTATCACCCTCGTTGACCCTCATTAGCCTTAGTTTTGGTTTATCAAATGTAAGATGTACTTAAAATGATATTAATGATCGTTTATATTTCATTTTGCACCTTATACTCGAAACACACACATGTGTCCAAAGTTGTCATCTTTCTATTACTGAAACCATAACATGGTGTAATATAAATGTACTGTGTACTTTTATTTCCATGGTGATGTTTTGCCACAGGCGCTGTATGATTGATTTTTCCAAACCTTACCAAGATGAGCTTTCTAAGAATGGAAGCAATATATTTCCTTTGTTGAACACACACATTGAAGCATCATCTTACACAATTATACAGTTTATTATACTCAGCTTTCTACATCTAAGCAGTGTCAACAACACATACTTTTAATGATTGTAAAAAGCTTACTTAATTAAAGAATACGTCTGTTATTTAATCCAATTATATAATATTTGTTTAGAATTTTTTTATATTGTTTAATAAGTTAGAATTGAATTGGAGCAATTAATATGCCCTATAATGCATTGTATTTTTAGTAGTGTACCCCTTTTAACATTTTATGCATAATTATGTTTCATTGTTAACTAGTTTTTAAATTAATTGATTAATTACAAAAGGTAGTTGTAACAATTGTATTATTTAAAGTCAATTTAGAATGCAATGTCGGAACGGACGTATTATCATATATATTGTCATACATATTAAAGGCAATTACTTACTCACATCAAATACAAGACTAACAGGTTAAATTGAATCCTGATGGTGTAATATAATATATATATAAAGTCCAATATAATAAATATAAAACTAAACTGAAATGCATGTCGCGCCTTCAATCGACACGCCTCAAGTTAATGAAAAACTTTCAAAATCCATCAGTTTCAAAAAAAGATATCTGTATTCCTTTATCATGCATCCTGGTGTTTATAAAACCAATATATACGATTGCATTATTTTTTGTTTCAACACAGATAAAACGTAGATTTAAAATAAACTATAATACAAGTTGAGAAGAAGACGAGCTAATAATTAAACAAAAGGAACTAATGCAAGGCACCGGAACGTTAGATCTATAGAGTTCAAATAAGAAAGTTTAAAATTTATTACTGTCACGAGTGTGTGCCTAGACATATTAAAACTGATAATGACAATTATGTTCCGATGTCAAATGTTTGAGTCCAAAGAGAAGAAATTGCACTGTAATGGGTAGGAAAGCAGACACGTTATATAGAGATACTCTTTAGACTAGACAAGTGAATAAAGAATATTAGGTATCTTCTATTTCATCATATCTACCATAAACGATATCCACGATTGTATTTAGTGTGTATTTCAAAGATAATGTAGTTTTGAAGTCAGCTTGCGGAGATCGAAAGCAATGAGGGAAAATACAATATGAAGACGTCTGATCTACTTAATGGACATGCTTTAAAAGGGCCGGTTACTATCATTTTTATAAAAAGTGACTAAAACATTAGCATGTGATAAACAGAACCAACCTTGCGCAAGTTACTCCCTTTTCAAATCGCGATATATCCAGACGCGTATTATACTCAGATCTGGAAACGACCGATATTAATTCCGAGGATTTAATGTTTACCAAAATCAGAAATCAACGAACTTATGTGGCCAGGAAATTTTAATTAAAAATAAACAATTTAATGTCATGCCGATGAATATAAATGATTTTGCAGTATTAGTTCAAATGTGTCTTCTGTACATTTTAAATCCCACAAGCCTATGTGTCGTGGGGGCCATGTTGCTTTCACCTGTACGTCTGTCGGTAAAGCGAATTTTATGTATTTCAACTTGCAGTATGAGTTGTCTGCCATTCAAGCATTTAAGAAAGAATTTTGCAAAAACTGCACACACATCTTAACCAACACGAGACAGTGTGTCTCGCGTTTAACTTAGAGATACATACATGATTACCATTAAGTCTTATGCCATAGAGCGCTTTATTGTAACAATGGGGTATTTCCACTTTATACGTGGGTGGGTTGAATTACCCGAACAGAAAATTTGAGTATTCATATGAGCTGTAAATCTTATTACTTATTTTAGCATTATGATTTTCGATCGAAAAAAAAGCATGTTTTACAAGCAGTGTATCAAAATTAGTAGCAGCATATCATTTTGTAACTGACACAGATGCGAGTTGCTTATGAATGTTCTAAGTTCTTATAGTTCAGATGTTGTTCTAAACGTGTCATGTAAGAAATCAGCCCACCCCTTCTAGCAATACAAACTTATTTGATATGACACCGTTTTAATTTTTAAAAATGCAAGTTGTAAACTTAAATATTTAAGAACAAAATATCATGTAGTCAAGCATTTTCCAGCTACAAATGAAGTACAATGTAGTTATTTTTATTTTGTGTACGATATTAATGATTTCATCTTGATTGTAGTCTTTTTCAAGCATAAGACACATTGATAAATAATGAATCAATAGGTAAAGAAAACCAGTTTAAATTAGTGCATAGCGATTGAAAGAATATATTTAATGTGTCAATGTTATCTAAATATGTTTTATTTTTGCAAGGTGTCTACAATATCAATATAGACGTCGCTATGAGATTGTTGATTGTAATGACTGGGGTTTTGCAATTCCCTTAAGATGCAATGCCATTTTGACTTAGCTTGTACAGAACTGTAAATATTTTCCTAGACTTCTAATGACATTAGCTTTGAAACGGCGTTTTATACACTTTAAGTAAATTGAAAATAACATTTAAAATCTAAATACATGTAATTGAACTATGATCAGAAAAATATATCTTTTTTTAACAACACCGTGATTTCAATTGGTTTCTATAACTTATAGAAGAATTCATTATAATTGAATAGGTTGCCGTCAAGGTCACAACTCTGTTTAAAATTTTAGTTAATGAGGAATTAAAATCAGGAATTTCAAACAAACTAAAGGAATCGAAATTAAAAATACAGAGTACAAAATGTCCCATTTTTCGACTAACATTTGTTTCACGATACTTTTCAGAAACAAATTTTAGATGCTGCAATTGGTTTGTGACAAGAATTTGCACTAAAATCTGGGCTAAAAACTAATTACCTGAAACCAAATATGACATGTATAGATGCTATGAAAAACAGTGCTTACTCTGTCAAAGTGCAAACGTATGTAGGGCTCTACCAGTTTTGAGTAGTAAGTCATTTGATTTAATATAAATCGGAAAAAAGGTTTATCTCAAGTAGTCATGCAACTTTATTAAATTACAAAAAAATGTGGTTAAATTCTTGTTACTTCCTTTTTCACAAAACGTTTATTTCCCTCCAAAGTCCTTGGATGAATATATATACAAGCATACACAACTGTTTTTGTTACTTCAGCTTAAATGAACCTTTAACTATTTGTAAACACGTTTATCATCAAACCACATGAGAAAGGAATACCTTATATGATATATATATTATCATTAAAAAGCACGATATTCACGTGGATTTGGACATTTGTGACATTTAAAAGTAATCGCTTCCAACAAGTTTGATGTTTTTAAATATTATATTTAGATAAACTAGTATACATACCATTATTCTATAATACCAATTTGACCATTGTTATGAACTGCTTTTTAGAAAATTATATGCATGAGAAAATAATGCACAGTGTTTCTCTTGTAATTTCAAGGCAAAAAGCAAGACAAAGAGGTTGGTATTGGTAAACCCCTCAATTATATACTTCATTAAAGGCTGACAAGATCGATATCCTCTAGGGTCTTTGATTTAATTTTGTTGAAATAACCGGTTCTCATGTTACAACATCAAGAATTTTATGACAATTGCATCTTCTGAAACAAAATTCACTCAAAGAAAACGGGATAAAAGGTACATATTTAGATAAGTCATTTTGTTCTAGTATACTTTCGAATTATTCAGATATAGGTATTTTTAATTGTTATAAGAAAGAATTGCACAATAATTTTAGTACATAAATCTCAGTAACAATAACAGAAAATTGTACCGCAAACTGTTTGCTGTTTTGTTATAAATATGATACAAACTTTTAGTTATCTCTTATTTAAACTGTAAATATATCGAATATATAAAAAATACTGTTTAAATAAAACCACATAAATATAATCGTGCTTTAAAGCCCATTAACACTCAAAATGTTTGATAATATATTCCATGTGAGTTTCCTCGACGATATCCGAGCATTTACGAGCGAAGGCGAGATTGGCTTAAAAAAATAGAACCGAGCATTGTGTATCTCTTTAAATCTATGTTACCATATCTGGCGTTGACACGTTGGCTTTTGCTATAAGTTTTTTATGCGTTTACTCTATATTACGAAAATATTCTACGAAATATTCGTTGATTTTGAGTATTTATGTGGCCTTTATTTGAATTCAATGGTGTATTATTATCCATCATTTCTTCTTCCTCGTAATACAGTTATGAAAATGGATGACGTACTTAACTCAAACTTCAGTTATTTGTTATAATAGCGAGCATTCCAGCAAAGAAAATGGAGTACTGCAAGCTTTTCAAAATACAGGTTATTTCTGGCAGTGGTCTAAAAACTTGCCGCAATTGTTAAGCGCAACGCGTTCGGAAAGTAAATTATAGAGACGGTTACATAAAGTATTATAATTCATATAAGGCACTTGCTGAGACGGATGCAAACACATGTAGCAATGAAATTTAAAATAAAAATGCACAGAACGAACTGTGTGTGCAAGTCAAAATTTAATTACAGGTCCTTTCAGCGTCTTCGCGACTACTTTATGTCATGAACTGCTTGAACATTTTTAGCTGTCCCTGTGGAAATCAATGTCGACGCAAGAAAGCATACATTTGTTTGGAAAATTATGTAGTCTTAATGTTAGATAATTAGCCATAAACTGAATAGACTGATGCGATTTCTCAACAATGATTATAAATGCCAAGGATTTATCAAAGATATATTTGGGTAACTTCATTAGTACCATACATGTGAGTATCTACATATTTACTTGAGTAGTCGGACCATTGTTTAAAACAATGCCGTGGAAGAGTATCATTCTGAGACACGTGACGAATCCGACCAGAGAGGCCAGGCAGTCGGAAATATGCACTCAAAGACCTGGTTTGTCCGCGATATTGCCTAAAGACGGTAACCCATATGTGCATTATGCAATCTCGAAATTCTATCCACAATCGCAATCTTCATTCGATACCTTGAATGTCAGACTGTTTTCGCTTATGTTTATGGATGTGCGTTAAGCAAACCCACTAGCTCCCTTATACTGGTGCACTATGATATTAAATGTTTAGTGTTTATGCTATATGTGCACTCTTTTCTGTTTCGTTTACCTCAAGGAGATTTATTTTTCTAAACAATATCAATTTTATTTAATTCCATTGCCTGTTTATAATAGTTCAATCCATTTATACTTTGACTGATTATTTGTTCAGTTCTTCATGTATTTGGAGGAAATAAATAAATAAATAAATAAATAAATAAATAAATATATATATATATATATATATATATATATATATATATATATATATATATATATATATATATATATATATATATATATATATATACAATCTAGCACGTTTTGTTTTTATACCTAAAAGGTATGATTGACTAGAATCTTACATCCGTAATTGACATCCATCTGTTATGTTTCCTCGCGAAAAAAAGTGAGATAAGTTTATAAATCAATACGTTACATAAGTTTATGATACAACAGTGTTTGTATATGGTGGTGGTGGGGGGGGGAATCCATTGTATTATATCATTAATATTTTACAATAATTTTTATGAAAACAGGAATTATTCTTATGAAATTAACCAGAGAATAAAAAATTGTCACGATACAATTTATAACCAACCGAAATTAGAATACTACAAAATGTTTAAGACTGAATTCGCTATTGAAAAATATTTAGATTGCATTAATAATAGAAATAATTAACAACAGCTGCCCTGAGTCAGACTTGGCGCTCATTAATTAGAAATAGAGACTTGTAGATATAATAACATACCCAGTGATGAACGTAAATGTAAACTATGTAACGCAAACACTGTTGAATCGGAATATAACTTCTTTCTTACTTGCTTATCTATAAAGATCTACGAACACAATATTATATCCGATCTAACTTGCCAAACTTAGTTTAATTTAAAAATATACTATCTTGTCAAAATACTACAGTAATTCTCAATGTTGCCAGATTCATTGCTGATGCAATGAAACTCCGAGAGGAAAAAATAGAAGTATTTGCTGCTTCTTAAATTAATATTGTATGAAACTTTTAACTTATTTTGTATATATTACTTGTAACTTCTTACATAGCTGTCAATATATTTAACTTTGTAAATGATGTTTGAAAATTTATTTTAGTAAGTTATGCATATAATTATGTATGTATTTTTTTATTGTACTGATGCACTTTGACTATTATTTGTTAACATGTATGTAATTAGTCAAAGGCACTATTATATTTTTACTTACGCAATAATCTGCACAAAATGGTGGACAGCATGATCGTCATATTGTTATTGGTAACTGTTTTTATGTTTTAAACTGTTTAAGTATTTTCAAGCAATAATACTACCTCGGGTTATTTTATAACGGATATGTGTTGGTTTCGGTAGATAAATAGTCACATTATATATAGCGTGACTGGTTATTAAAATTACGATAGAAAAATTCTATTTCTATAGTACAGTATTGCGTGTACAATATTTATCGCCAACACAACTGTTAAGATCAAAATTTAAAGTAAAAATATTCAAAAAGGAAACAAAGCTTCACACCATTACTCCTGTGACATGTGTTTATGGGTTCTGACTATGAATCGTTACACATTTAGAAAAGGTATAGATATTATCGTTTATGGAGTTTTTATTTATCGGACTCCTGTATTGCTGGCTCAAGTTTAAAGCCCGTTTAAATGTATCACAGCATATACCAACACTATTTGTTTCGATGGACGTTGTTTATGATCAAGTGGGCTTGTATACTAAAGGCTAAGTTTGATTCACATTAATATGAACAAAACGTCATAACACTTAAAACAAATTTGCATTTGGATGATCCTATTTTTGCAAAATATAGTGCAAACGTAACATGATGAACATTTACAATTAGTTAAGCATTTTAACTAAAACAAGCATACCCGGATATTGGATTAATAATATGGGACTGTCCTAGCATTGTTCCGGTAAGTCTCATGAGGACGTTGTCTAAATAAGGAATTGGCATTGCAACCCACATCACCCCAGAAAAGACGAATTTAAAAAATATATATACACGAATAATCTTTATTTCTAGGCATTTATCATCGGGAATAATCATGTAGATCCTTGTTTTTAATGCTGTATCATTTTGTGTTAAATCCATAGCAAAATGTTAGCAATTTGTATTGTGTTTTTTTTAAGAAATCAAGTTGTATTTTTTTCTTGGGTCTAATTCGTTCTGTTCAAATGCCAAATAAATTATAAATGACAAGTACGAGAAAATAAGTTTCGTGATTTTCGGCGTTTATTTTCAAAAGTTCGCAGTCTAGCAGTCTAAATATTATAGTTGAGTGTTAAATGTCATATATTTAACACGGAGTAAGTTAATCAATAATTGGTTTCTTAATAAATGCGTACCTCCAGCGTCTGCAACTAGTTAAGATTAGAATTATGATACAACTGATGCCATGGAAGGCACGTTGTCTAAGCGGCCGTCATATTAGTCTTTCATTCATGTTAACGTTGTCTAGATAAATAAACCTGTTGAGTAGTATTCAACAGTAAATAGATATAACCACATTTTGTTTCGCGGAGTGATCACAACATTGGAATAACTTTTGAGTGCGTCTTTAAGTTGGATATATAGTGCTATTGAACATATAAACGAACTTCGCGAGTTAATTATTGTGTCGTTATACATAAGCTTTAAGAATACTTATTTTTACAATTGCATACTTAAAATATTGTTTTATTTTTGTACGCGAAAAATTTGCGTAAAATAATTGGTTTGGAATTAAAAAACACACTATTCAAATATGGAAACAGTCAATATATCTGGTAATATTACCACATTTCATGCAAGCAATCACACCTTCGTAAATAAAACAATAGTTCTGTATATCGAAGTTATTAATATCGCCATCTTAACAGTTATCCTGGTGGTTGCCTTTGTAGGAAATGGGCTAGTTGGTTTGGTTCAGTATTTAAACAGGAACAAGACAAGTACTGATGTATTTGTAATGACGTTGGCTGCCTTTGACTTCTTTTCCGGGACATGTTCTGTGCCAATGATGATACTTAAAGTTCTTCAAACAGTTTGGCTGAGCGTGGCCTCGGATATTTTCTGTGGATTCTATGCCTATTTTGTCTATGTTACTAGTATAGGCACGAATATATTACTAACAACTATTGCTGTTGACCGATACATCAAGACATGCTTGCCACACAGACATGTCATCACGTTACAGAGAGCTAAAATATTCTGTATCGCTATAACCATTTTAACAATTGTTATGTGTACGCCGGCGTTTGTTTCCCGTACATATTCGAACAAATATAAATATTGCCAACAAGAATTAGTCGGTGCCATTTATGAGTATATTTTTACCAGTTTGTTCGTAGTTTTGTTCTTCACAACCAGCGTCATGTACACACTTGTTGCCATGGCACTGAGACGTAAAAATAAAGTTCGCGCCATGCAGATAACCATTCCGTTATCTTCAGCTGCAGGACATGTGTCTACGATATCGAATGCAGCAGGTCCCAGCTCTTCATACATCGACGGGCAAGGGTCGACTGTGGAACCCAAAGCTTCCAAAATGTCTGCAGTAAATATTGTACAGCAACGTAACAATGAACAGATACGAAATTCAAAGCAGAAGGTTAAGTTAATAACCTTAGCCATGTTTTTGATCACACTGGTATTCGTTCTTTCTTGGGTGATGATGTGGATTGCAATGGCCATTCCTGATTCGGATAACGTCCTCATGAGAATGACGAGATCAATGCTAGGACAGTCCCATATTATCAACTGCGTCACAAATCCAATATTCTGCGTATGCTTAAGCTCGGAGTTTCGGACAAAAGCAAAAGCATTATTAAGAAAAGTATTAACCCTCTGTACATAACGTTTACGGAGTCAAACTGTGGGCACTAATGCGATCACCAATTCCCGATGTGTGTTTCATATTTCAGGATACGCTCTTTTATTTTATATATATATTGGGAGAAAATGTTGCCTGATGATCGGAACTATTAAAATTCAATTGTTTATTTATACTTTTTGTGTTTTGTTGCTGTTGTTATTCTTCTTCTACGTGTAAGGTGTTGTGTCAATGACTATCGAACAACGTCGAGCTTGGCTCCCGTAAATTATTGTTAATTTCATATAGTAAACAAAAAGGTGTTAACATTTTTATCAAGAAATATTAACGCATAATTTTAACAACTATAAGCCGTTGAACCAGTTTTCAGATGATACATCAAATTTAAGATACAAAGTTTCGTCCCATATCGACAGCTACATATTTAAATTTATTGGAAATGTTGTCAGATATATGAATTCTTAATGTGCGCAATACAATGTTATGCCAAATACCATTCATGCATGGCGATGATCTTTAAAGCTAAATCAAATGTATTTTTATAATTCGAATGTCGACTGCAGAATATTTAATAACTTCACTACGTTATGTTTGTGTTTATAAACTGAAATTATCACCTCTAACTAGCAGACCTGATTTAAATGCGCAAATGTCGCGATGAAACACGTGAGCACGCTACTCCATGTATGTGTTTCTATTCATCGACGGTACGCGGGACAATTTAATTAGTTATTTAATTTTAGCAATGAAAGAAAATCTGAATAATCATTATGATACACGACAAGTGACTTTTAATTACTAATGATTATCTTCAGTTCTAGAATTTTTAATAATAAAATATTTATGTTAGTATAACTTTAGTCCAGTGAGTATTTCTACAATTATGTTGTTTTTCCAGAAATATGCTGATGTCTCGTTTAAGAAAAATAATGTTTCACTTTTTCAAATTCCACAAAATTGGAAAAAAACTACTGGAACGATTTAAAAAGTTTTTTTAAGGACAAAAACACTGCCAACCGGAAGTTTGGATTTTCTTACAGAAAGCGCAAAACAATCACAAACAACAATTGGAATACCAGTGTAATGAACATGACAGGCGTTTTGAATTGCCATATACATAGTTAAGCATTTGTATGATAACGATAACTTCAAATCGTGTATCAATGGTCGTTTATTATGTTTATCTTTTTTTAAAGTAGGCGGCGTTTATTTGCAAAATGATGTAAATATTTTATAAATTCAGCATCTTAAAATTGGGTCATTCAGTTGATTTAAAAATAAAACCAATCATTCGTTTGAATGGTTGGTTTAAATATCACTTTAATCGGTTGAGTGCTTTTCTGGCATTACTTAATATTATATATTGTATATAAAGTGTATTGTTATAATAGTGAGACTGTCTTTTGCTGAATAAAGACAAACCCTCCTATAAGAATGTCAGTTTACCAGCAACAACATGAAGCTAAAGATGAATCGTCTTTTAATTGTATTATAATTTTCACTCTCCTAGCGTTTTTCTTTTGTCATTTATCTGATTAATTTATTATTCGTATTTTTAATATTACAACTGAAACTCTTTCCTATAAAAAAAATATGCAATATCTATAAGATTAGCAAGCACGACTGTCTTCAGACAAATATCGAAGCCAATATGAATGCGACTTATTTAGAACACAAAACGTTTGATTTGTACTTTAAGATTTTTAATATCATGGTGAACGACCTAACGACGAAATTAAATTGCAAAAGTGCTTAACCATACAGAGAGCTAAAACTGTTGTTAGTGGATCAAAATTATTTGCATCTTCGTTTCTAGTGGTTGTAACAAACGAACATTAAGCAAATCGAAATCGATAAAAAATGAATAAGCAAGTGTATGAGATTAAGGAAAAACTACATAATATGCGCAATGGCACTTTTGTTATACACGTAGATAATTTACTTACGCCAAACTTTTCAAACTTGAACATCTCCGTTGTGAGTCAAGATTTTGATTTAACAATTTAGATGTGATTATTTGACTACATGAATATGAATAAATGGCGGACAGTGTGGACGTAAAAATATAGCCGGAGAACATTTTAGAATTTTAAACGTGGATATTGGGCATATAGTACACTGAAACTATATATTATTGACAGTATATTAGACGTTGTGTGAATTAAAGGTATCGTTTTATGGAATTTTAAGTGATTGCATGTGATTTCATGTGAAATATGGACTAATATAAACTATCCAACTATCCATTGTGAAAATTTCAAATTTTGTCATCGAGCGGGAGTGCACGTGACATACGGATTTATAAAAATGGCTAACCTAAGCGGGCAAGATTTTATTGATAGTACACCTGAAAATAAACTATTGCACATGTTTGATGAGCTTAGGTACATAAGAAACGAGCAATCGAATTGTAGCAGAAATCTTATAGAGTTTCAAAAATCGCTAACACAGGTAGATCAAAAAATTGGACAGAAAATCAATGTGACAAATTCACAAACAGAGCTCTTGAGAGCAGTGGCGTATAAGTCGATAGACCTGGAGGCTCGTTCAAGACGAAACAATCTTATATTCAGAGGATTACGGAAACCCGGGAGGAAGATTGTTTCGCGGTAATTGCTGACTTTCTAGAATCAAAATTGGACGTAAATTCGAGAGACGTGTATGGCACGTGCACACAGACTAGGAAAGCGAGTCAAAGGTAAAAATTTCAACAAGAGGCCGATAATCTTAAATTTTAGAGACTATGGAGATATCAGCTATGTGATGAGCAAAGTAAGTCTGCTGAAAGACCATCCGGGTTATTCAGTTGACCATGACTACCCAAAAGAAATTCAAAGTGCAAGATCTCGACTCTGGTCATTGTTAAAGAAACACCGTGCCGAATATCCAAAGTCAAAAGTATATATTGTCTTCCCTGCCAAATTGATAGCAGATGGCCGTCTTATTCAGGACGAATTCCCCAATTGGAACTTTTACGCCGGTTACGACAGAATGACATATATAAATGTGATTGATCAAAATGAACAAGTGCAACAAACGCATGCTCAACAACAGGTATCTACGAATGTCGTACCAGAACAGCGCGCTGAAATAAACACTTTGACTATAAACCCCCCTCCTGGTTTCCCACCTGGATACGCCTCGCTAACAAATTCCGCTCACTGATAATGTCGGACTAAATTACTATAACAGTAAATCTGGATTTCAGCAAAATAACACATATATTCATGATATGGACTCTCCGTTAGCCAACACTAATTACAGACCAGGATTATCAGTTGTGCCAAATGTAGAAAACACGGGTTTTGCGCAATTGTTAAATTTGCAAAGTGTCCAAGTGAGCGATGGTTCATTAAATAGAGCGGACCAGACAGACAAAGTTGTGAACTCCGAATGTTTACAGGGGGTCATTTCGGAGCAATGCCTTCCCTGCTAAAAGATACATAAATTTTGCACTATTAGTACCCATTACTACCCCTGCGTTTGGTAGCATTAACACCCAGTCGCCGGTCGTTAGTGAGCAAAATCAGTGTAATATTTCTGAAAACAATACGCTTCTAAATGATCACATATGCTAAGGTGGTGACAGGTAGTGGCTCGCATGTATCCCGTACAAGAAACCGTACATCTCGGCGGACTTACTCCGCTAGTCCATAGTCGAAATTGGACAGCTGTCAAAAATGGGAATTTCCCAGTTTCTAAAAATAGAAACGAGACGAACATTGATGGGTAACAGAGTGAGCCGGAGGTCAAGAAGTAGGATGGAGAGGAGAAGATCAAAGTTCTATGCGCTTCAATGAACATAAACGGATCATGTAGTAAAAGTGCTGACAAATTGAAATCGGATTTTGTAAAGAAATTATTCGGTAACAATGATTGTATTTTATTTACAGAAACATGGACAGATGCTTTTTTCAAATTTACATGTAGATGGTTTGAACATTACGTTTTGAATAGAGAAGATATTAAAAGCACAGCAAAACGAAATTCAGGCGGTATTATTGTTTATATAAGAAATAATCTAGTGTCAGATGATAGTTTAGTTTTTACATCAAAAGATGACATTATTTGGGTTTAACTTTCTGCCAAAAAGTTAGGTACAGAGAGATACTTTTGTATAGGTTTATGTTATGTGATTCCAGATGATAGTAGCCGCCAATCTATGGATGAGATTAATGTTTTTGACAGGTTAATTGATTCCGTTATATATGTAGAAAGTTTGTCCGAAAATGAAAATTATTATGCAATTTTTGGAGACTTTAACTCACGCACGTCAACTTTGCCTGATTATGTAGAAAATGATATTGTGAACAATTTCAATATTGATATACTGCCTGAGGGGTACCAATCTGATATTGAATTACGTAGGTTTTCATTAGATAAAACGTCTGTCAACAATAATGGAAGACTTATGTTAGATTTTTGTAAGCAAACGGGCTATAGAATTGTAAATGGTAGAAAAGGCAATGATAATACGATAGGGAAACATACATTTGTAAGCAATAGGGGATGTAGCGTGGTGGACTATTTGTTATGCAAATATGCTATCAAGAATATTTCCATATTTGATATCGATGTTCCAAATATTGTCTCAGACCACTGTTTAATGAGCGTTATATATACATTAGACTCAGTAATCAGTAAAAATACAAGTGATAGGTGTGATACAAAAGAGTTTGAAAGTGTAAACTATAAATATGTATGGAAGCCCGACTTGAAAAATACTTATATTGAAAATTTTGAGAGTGAAGAATGTTTAGAAAGCTTAGATGTTTTGACGAATAATATAAGGGCTAGCATGACATGTGATGATATAGATGTGTGCATAAATAATTTCGAAACTATTTTAGACAATGTTGCCTCACCTTTTGTTAAAAATATATGTACAGACAATAGTAATTATGTTGTTAACTCGGAAAGTTCACAGTCATGGTTTAACGAGGAGTGTTTTGAGAAAAGGAATATTTTTTTAAGATGCCTTAATCAGTATAGAATTAGTCAAAATGAAAACACAAGAGTGAATATGGTGAAATCTAGGTCGGATTATAAGTTGACAATAAGAAAATGTAGATACAATTATGATAAAGAAAAAACAAATAAATTGTTGAGTAACAGGCACAAAAATGCTCGTTTATATTGGAATATGTTAAAGGAATCTGCTGGTATCAAAAAGTCAAATATATCAATGTCAATGTTTGAAAATTATTTTAAAGCTGTTAATAACCCAGAGGATAGGTATTTTACACCTGATGAAGATATTATGTATTTTATTGATAGGTACGAAAATGATGAATTTAAAATTATGTTCAGTGAATTAAACACATGTATAACTATTACGGAAATAACAGCAGCCATTAATCAGTTGAAAACCAACAGGTCAGGTGGTCCTGTTAAATAAACGAAATGTTTACTGTCGGCAAAAATGCATTGATGAACGCTTTTTATACATTGTTTAATAAGATTTTTGAAAACGCATATTTCCCTAAGCGATGGTCGCACTGGGGGCTGACGAGGTCAAAGCGTAGTCCGTTTCGCTACGACGTCGGGTATATGTTTTACTACGAAAACGTGTAAATACACTACTTAATCAGGCGAGTTTCATCTTTTCTGGTGTTTATGGATTAGAGAACGGAACATCCAGTAATGTTAGGCACTTATTTTCAATAACAAACTAATAACAAATGCTCGTAGTTGCAACCTTTAAGTTTATTTTGAGCTAAAAATCGAAATATTTTGATTTGAAGCAATGCATAAGGTGGTTATTCTGTTAAAATTACCAATTACGGTAACTTAAATTAAATAAAACTACATGTTACTTTGATTCAGTGTACATTACACATTTTAAAGTACAAAACAGGTTACGAACATGTGTTTTAATTATTCAAATGCTTTGTTTCAAAGGTAATTGCAAGTCGCTTTATGTATAGGTTTCGCACAGAGTATGCATTGGTTGCGCAACGAAGTACAAATATAATGTATAGGTTGCTCAACGAAGTTTCTGTATCCATTTCAGGACATGTCACATGCAGTTTGCAGTTACTGCAGACTGCCATTGCCCAGTGCAAAAGATGCCGTGCTTCACTGTGCGCATGAACATCAAAACGAAAAGGTTGATCCCGGTGAAAGCCGGCAGAGCCCCGGTATACCGTCACTACGCCGGCACTCACCGGGACTATACCGTCATCAGACCCCGACAGAGCTGCGGCAACGCCCCGGTATAACCGGGGACAACCGGGGCTCCACCGGGAAAGTATTAAAATGTTCAATACCTCTGGGATGAACCAGGAGTTACCGGGAAGGACCGGCAATGACCGGCTTGGCACTGGAAACAACCGGGACTACACCGGGAACAACCGGGACGGCACCGTCAGAGATCCGGTTTACTTATGCAACGTAGCTATAAAGGGACTCTGTCGGCATTCACCGGGGCTCTACCGGGGCGTTGCCGTAGCTCTGCCGGGGTGTGTTTGGGCCCCGATGGAGCTAAGGTGCCGTCCCGGTTGTTCCCGGTACAGTCCCGGTTGTTCCCGGTGCCACGCCGGTCGTTACCGGTCCTACCCGGTGACTCCCGCTTCATCCCGGAGGTATTAAACAGTTTAATACTTTCCCGGTGGAGCCCCGGTTGTCCCCGGTCGTCCCCGGGTCATCCCGGTGGAGCACCGGTTCATCCCGGTAGGGCCCCGGTTTATCCCGGTAGATGCCTGATCACGCACTGGGGCTCCGCCGGCATCATATTGAGACTGGGCCTTAGCCGCATTGTAACACGAGGTAAATTTACCGGCCGTCATGTACGCAGTAAACAATAACCTGTGACAGAAACCCACTGCCACACCTTTACAACGATATATTGATTATGAAATTGCGGATTTATGCCATTGGGGTCCTACTTTCCACACCTTACGGCTGTTACAGGTGTGGATTTTACAGGTAAAATCATGTATACGAACATGAAATTCATCTCAAAATTTGTTGACGATACCCGATTTTCAAGAAAATCGCTTTGATATATACAATGTAAAAATCAAAATCCGTATCATACGGTATGAGATAAATAATGATCAAAGTTGGGACATGGGATTTACTTTGACATAAGCAGAGTTTCGAGATAAGCGAGTTGGGGATAACGAGAATCGAATGTTATTTGATAAAGAGTACCGTATGCTGAAAACCTATCGTCGGTCTCTATCAAAATGAACGTATAAGTGATTGTCACAAGGTGAAGATGCGTCATTTTTATTGAGACCGACGACATTAGGTTCTCGACTCTCAACTGTCATCTTATATATGGTTTTCGATTTTAATCGTTTCCTTTAGCCTAGTCGTGAATTTAATTATATCATAATGTGCATTACCATGTCGACTGTGCGCTTCGGATCATGTTTTGCCGTTGTTAGTACCTCTTCCTCAAAGGAAACATCCAGCCACTCCATGACTCCGTATTACAAAAACACTTTTCTTTATTTTGCCTTTGAGAGATAACCAATACGTCTTCTGTGAGAAACGCATACACGCTAAAGCGTTGTCGTAGCGAGGCATATACGTATACTGTCAGAGACATCATCATGCCTAATAATAATATTTAGCCTTTATTTCTGATAACTGGGTCACCCTACACATTTCTAAACACACCCGTGGCCTAACGATACATGGGCCAATATGGAAATTGTAAAATTGTGTCACTTAAACACAGTTGTAAACCTTAATTGCATTTTTTTTAAGTGAAACTTTACTTCGGTTTTATAAATCAGCGGTATATTTCATGTTTAACCGCATAAACCAGACACATCTTGGATTATAATTTGATGTAACAGCCCTATGAAATGTCATTGTGCTTAAATTCAGAGTTTTGTTATTAAAAAAGCATAATCTTACCTGTTTAAACACTATTTTCGACTAATCCGTTCTCGATGTCACGTGTATTTAAACAATGTTTTCGTAGTAAAACATATACCCGACGTCGTAGCGAAACGGACTACGCTTTGACCTCGTCAGCCCCCAGTGGGTCGGAAGGCTTTGTGATTCCACTTCATAAAAAAGGCAGTATAAATAATGTGGATAATTATCGTGGTATAACTTTATTGAGTAGTTTGGGTAAGCTGTTTACTGGGATTATAGATAATAGATTGAAATCATGGGCCGAAAAGTATAACGTGTATATAAAAGCCCAAGCAGGATTTAGGGCAAATATGAGTAAGGTAGATAATATATTTGTGCTAAACGGTTTAATAACACATGTTCTGACCAAGGGAAACAACTCTATACATTATGTGTTGATTATACTAAAGCGTTTGACTATGTGGTTCGTGAAAATCTTTGGTTTAAGCTGATACAGCTGGCACTTAGAGGTAATATACTCAACATTGTTAAATCAATATACGATTCTGTTAAGTCTAGAGTTAAGTATTGCAATAAGTTAAGTGATGAATACAATGCACTCTTGGGGTACGTCAGGGGGATGCTTATCTCCCTTTTTATTTTCCATGTTTATCAATGATTTAGAAGATATGTTTATTCATAACAATGCAGATGGTATAGATGTTAATATGTTTAAGATATTTATGTTACTGTATGCCGACGACATTGTCATTTTTGCAAATTCGGCTGAATCATTACAGCGTAGTATTGATATATTATATGATTATTGTTTAACATGGAAACTGAAGGTAAATGTTGCTAAAACAAATGTTATGATATTTAGAAAAGGCGGTTCTATTCCAAATTACATTGCTTTTTATTATAATGGCGAACCAATTGAAATAGTTAACAATTTCTGTTATTTAGGTGTGGTTTTTACTACAGGGGGTTCGCTTAGTACCGCACAAAGTACTTTGGCCGGACAGGCACAGAAAGCCGTTTTTACTTTGAATAAATACTTGTATAAATTTACTTATATACCGCCAAAACACATGTTGGAACTTTTCGATAAGCTTGTATCGTCAATTTTGAATTATTGTTGTGAAATATGTAGTTTTGCGAATGACTTATCAATTGAAACATTACATATGAGATTTTGCAAAAAACTGCTTGGTGTGAAGAAAACTACTCAGAACGATTTTATATATGGCGAATTAGGCAGAGTATCTTTTAAAACTATACATATGAATAAGGCTATTAAATATTGGTTACGAATTCTTCAAGCGAAAGAAAATAAGTATATTCTTCTTGTGTATAATTTATTAAAGAATGATTTAGAATTGTATCCCAATAAAACAAATTGGTGCTCCTTATTGAAGAACTTAATATGTTCGCTTGGTTTTGTTGATGCCTGGACTTTTCAAGGTGTGGGTAATAATGACATGTTTCTATATATTGTTAAGCAGAGATTAAATGACCAATTTATACAGAACTGGTACGCCAGATTAACTCAGTCTAGTAGAGCTTTATTCTACAACACAATTTAATCTTTTAGATTTCAACCATATCTCGAATGTTTTAATATTTGTAAGTTTTGCCAATCGTTTTCTCGTTTTCGAGTCTCATCGCATAGATTGCATTTTGAGGCTGGTCGATGGACCAGACCTTTGAGTACCCCAATAAGTGATAGAAAAAGTGCAAGGTGCAATACAATTGAGGATGAATATCATTTTGTTATGGAATGTGTAATGTATACTGACATTAGGAAAAAATATATTGGCAGAAAATATTGGTTTAGACCTAGCATGGCTAAATTTGTAGATCTTATAAAGTCAGAAAATAAAAATATACTTAGAAACTTAGGAACCTATATTCATAAAGCATTTATTATTAGAAATGAGGTAATGTATAGAAATTGACATGGTAAAATTGATGCACAATGTGTTTCGTGTGATACTGTAAATACATGCTTTCCATGTGTTTCTTTGTACTTGAATTGTATATATTTCATGTTTTCTATGTGTTTCTTCTGAAACTGTTAACATGTTCTGATGTACTATATATGTTCTTGGGTATATTACAGAAACCATACGCAAACTATGTTTACATGTTTGTTGGTTAATGTTACATACATTTTGTAATACGGATAATAAATATGATATGAGGCCTTTATGCCGTTTTAATTGTTAAGTATAACAGACTATGATAGCGTTGCTACTTACAACTGTAATGTATTGTAGTGAAATACGATTACATTATAACATGTACATGCATTTTTCTATTACGATTAATAGATAAGACATGTTGCCTTAATACCCTTTGTATTATTATATTTACCAGGCTATAATAGCGTTGCTCTGTACAACTTTAAAGTATTGTAGTGAACTAATCTGAAATTGTAAAAACAAAGTTAATTCTGTTGTTTATGTTAATATCACACCATATAAGCGTTCTATCGTATGAATAGATATGACAAAAACATCTATAATGTCTGTCTTACTCGTTAAATCATAATGTAGTTCAAGATCTTACAATTAATTTATTATAACGTGTCATTATAAGTCTAGTTTCCACATTATTTGTTCTACATGTTTCTTTCGGTAAGACAAATATATGAAAAGTGGTTATATAATGTTAAGTAAAGATGTTAGTGATAGCAGTTGCCTATGATATCAGTCTTACATTTTCGTTTCGGTAAGGCATATATATCTATGGCACTCTTAATGTTAATTCCATAGATGTTAAAATACCATCTGTGATAGATATATAATTCATACAAGTTAAATGATTAAACTATATTATATTTTTGTATTTAAAGGTTTCTTTGCGATTTGTTATTTTACTTGTTTTTCTTAATAGTAAAATTGAACTAAATTTATAAACATATCCGAAAAGGCCGATGTAGAGAAACCATTTAATGCAGGATAAAGTGGTGTAATATGGCATATTTATGTAAATGTGTATATATAACTACTCTTTTGTCATTGTTTGTTAAATCGATGTATATGTTTAGAATACAGCCCTAAAAGGCTTCTTTTAAACAACATACTATCATGCTTATATGATGATATTTGATAGTACGAAACAAATTAGGATAAATGTATGCTACATTTTAAAAGCCGATTTCTATGTTTCTAAATTGTTAATAGAATATCATCCAGTAATCGGTACAAGGACAAAAATAAATATAGGCAGCTATACTACCCAAAGTAGTTGATTGAAAAAACCTCTAAGATAAGAACATATTGTATAATAGTTTAAAATAAATTGGTTAAATGCTTAGAAAACGTTCCAGAATTATCTTGCATGTATGTTTTTTTGGAAATATTGTTCTCCAAGTGATCTTCTCTAAACTGTTGTTAAAATTTTGTATTCTAGTCTGCACTATTCGTCAACACTTGTATTGTATATATGTCCTCGTGGGATTAAATGCCTTATTGGATTGAAATAAACTGTCTGTCTGTCTGTATGTCTGTCTGTCTGTCTGTTTGTCTGTCTGTCTGTCATTATATGAACGTTTACACATATATTAGATGTTCAAGTTCGACACGTTTTGTGATAGAAAAGTCTCCAAGCGTGTGTTGCTTAGAAAAGTCTTTAAGTGTATATATGCAGCTAGAAATAGCGACAGTATTCACACAATCACGGGAAGAACGTTTAAAGCGGGATTTTAAGATTTTGTCAAATATTTATGAATTTATATAAAATGTGTAAAAAAATTATTATACATAACTTTCAATATAAATTAAAACAAACGTTGAGAAGAACATGTGTCGAAAATGCGAAAAAAAGCCAGATATATATTTCTGAAATCGAAAATGTCTGTACAGTCAAATTCGTCAGCATGTATATCATGCATAATCGATGTGAATCTAAATTTAGTTTTTTGGATCATTTAATTTCCTGCAACAATATATATTCATACGACACACGAACACTAACTCCGATCCTATTAAAAAGACGAATGCTTTGGTTATTGCAGGAAATTATGTACGAAATATCTTGGTCACAATCGGTTAGGGGCGCTACTTTGTCTTTGCTGCATTGATGAAATTCGTCTTAATGTATAATTTTTCTTGAATATTTTGTGTTATTGTAACATTTTTATCAATGTATTACAATTTAACACATATAAAAATCGTATAATCTCGCTTTAATCATATATTACTTTAGGTCCCGAAATCTCCATCAAATGCATTAATGTAAATCATTAGAGCAGTTAATGATTGACATATAGTTTTCCAATACCTTCCAGAACTGATCAAAGGTCATCGATCAACACTTAAACACTAAACCTATTAGGCACGACGGAATGAAACTCATAATCGCATTAGCTTATATCCTACTTGTTAACACGATTTCAAAACTCCGCATTATTAAGCACATATTCAAAATTCAACATCACTTAGTACATTTTCAAAACTCATTATTATTAAGTAAATATGCAAGATAGACATGTGAACGATTTGCATATGACATTAATCATTGAAAAACAAAATAAGATGTATCTTTGAGTAAAAGCATATTTTCTGGAATTTGGATTAATAATGTTAAATTTTTTTCGGAATGATGTAAATAATAAATGATGAATAGTAAGTTAGGTTGCAAATAACTACAAAGGAAGTTGCACTTTGAATAAAAAAAATATATAATTTAACGAAGTTATACCCAACAACAACAAAAAACACACTAGTATTTACCGACCGATATAAATGGCAATAAATCAGTGTCCGAAAAAATTCTTATTTTTAAGGTATCCCACTGGGCTACCAATAAAAATATTTGGTAGCCCATAAAATTTACCTACAAAATGATACGAGGCAAGTTTTCATCTTTATTTTATTTCTTTATTTACCTATGCATAATATGTATACATACATATACATAATACAGCAAGTAGTCTGATGTACACAGTCAATATCATTAATTAATGATACAGTACAGGCAACGTGTACTTAAACAAAAACGCCTGTCCGCGGTGTTCACTTTTCCCGACGGGTGGCATTACGCGGGGGGCGGACACGCTACTGACCGCGGTGTTCGGCGAACATCCGAAATCGCCGCGATTGCACGCTATCGTTAACGGGAACACCCGTGATCACCGCGATGCTGAGCAGCCACCGTATACACCTGTCTGCGAGAGTCATTCACGCGTTTTAAATGTAAATGTACAAAAGAAAATCATATACTACATATAGATATTGCATGTATGTGCACATGTATGCGTACTTAAATTCGGACAGTACGTAAAGTCGGAAACGTAAATAAAGCGTTTAGATGATCGATACTATTGACTCGTATGGTGTTAAACAATGCAATTGCCCTTTTTAACAACAAATATCGAGTTTCAAAGAAATCAAGAGAGTATTAAATCATTTGTTTACTTGTGTCCGACTTTAAGTACTGTCCGAATTTACGTATTGCATCCGTATGTTACGACACTGCAATAAACATAATTTTCACTTGCATTGGTATACATTTATACATGAAGTATTATGCACTATTTTGGCTCATATCAAACAATTAATGCTTCCATTTAATTATGCCATTAAGAATACTTAAAAGAGTGTCAAAAGTTTGAATAACACATTTTCTTATTTAAAACTATTTTCTAAAAATTATTTAGAAACGAATATGTTTATTTTAGAAACTTAAAGTAGAAACAAAAAACAAGAACTCTAGTATTAACCTTCAATGCACATTATTGTTAAGTTAGTATAAAATTGAACATAACTTATATGAGAAAACGTCTTTAACAATCCTTCAAAATTGTCAGCAGTAACGCACTTAATCCTTTAATAAGTAACTTTCAATAAAAAAGCAACTCTTAAACAAAGCACTAATATATTAATGTATAAAATCACAATTAACAAGCATGTGGTCCATATTAGATCAACCTTTCTGTACTCTTTTACTGCGCCGGCAGTTGTACCATCGGTTTACCATAATGGAAAAGCCATAAATAATTTATGATAGTTATATAAGTTCAACTTTCAGAAAATTTTATTTTTTTTTATAAATAACTATAAACATCATTCTCGTATTGAAATAATTTGAATACTATACTTCTTAACATTACATTGTTGTCAATGTTGAATACATTTTTTCAAACGAATATATAATTAATTTTTACCATTCAAACATATGTTCAAGCGAGATTATACGATTTTTAAATGTTTCAAATTGTAATATATTGATAAATATATGTTACAATAACACAAAATAGGCAAGAAAGTATAGCTTGAAGACAAATTTCATAAAATGCAGCAAAGACAAATTAGCGCCCGGAGCCGATTGTGACAAATATATTTCGTACATATTTTCCTACAATAACCGAAGCATTAGTCTTTTTATTAGAATTGGAGGTTAGTGTTCGTGTGTCTTATGAATATATATCGTTGCAGAAATTTAAAATAAACCGTTAAACTAAATTTAGATTTTCATCGTACATGCATGATATACATGCTGGCGAATTCGACTGTACAGACATTTTCGATTTCAGAATTAAATATCTGGCTTATTTTGCATTTTTCGACACATGTTCTACATAACTGTTATTTTAATTTATATTGAATTATATGTATAATAAGGTTTTACACATTTTGTATAAATTCATAAATGTTTGACAAAATTGTATAATCTCGCTTTGAAGAAATATTTTGTGCACTAACACCATGTGTTCAATTTAACATTTGATCCACATCTGATCCACATCTGCCGTTACTTGTATATATAAGACAAATTTCATGTTCATATGTGTAGGCTAAGAGCTTGTATAAGCTTTTTTGCTGAAATAAATGTTGTTGTTGTTGTTGTTTTTATACCACATTTATATAGCGCCCTTTTGATACTCGAGATGTGCGTTCAAGGCGCTTTACATGTTTTCCCTGATCAGTGGGTCATAAGTTGTCCGTTAACAACATGTCGTTGTTATATGAATTCGTTTGATAAGCTTGTGTGTCATTCTTCTTTAGTCATAAAGAACGAAAAAAAGCGTTCTTACAGTATTTTAAAGACGTATAAATTAAAAGACAGGTGGATCAACTGTGATAACTGTCACATATTTCTATAATTATTGCTCTGTTTACACTCTCAATCGTGAGTTTCATAAATGTAAGACACTTGTGGTTATTATAATGTTTACACATGTGAGTTGTTTGTGGTGTTCGAAAACTTTCCGGAATGTATCAGTTAACTCATAAATATAATTAATTACTAATAGCACAATATTACAATAATCGACATATATATATTTACTACATATATTACATACAACATAGTCTCTCGTATTTTAAAGCATTTAAAAATGTATGTAGCTCGGTTTCTTTACAAAGTTTTACTTGAACAAGGAAGTAGTTTTAAAAAACTTGAACATATTTGGAGTAGATGTATACTACTTTGAAATTAATGATTTCCTATTATCACCGTAATAGGGCCACTTAAATCAAAAGTACAATTTATCCTCGATATCATTTAGATTACAGATACACATTTGCGTTGATATCCTAAACTCTTCTGGTGCCTAGGCCCTCAACATTGCTATAATAATTTGTAATACAAAAACATAATTTAGTTAAGAGAAGTAAACACAACAAAAATAATATGTTCCGAAGTTAAAATTTTAAAGGAACTAAAAAACGGCAATTTTATATCTAGATCTCATGCGATACCGACACATGTTAAAATAGACAAAACATAACTTCATATGATTCACGAATATTTACAAAGCACGCACCAAATAGTAAATGCTGTGTTTGTACATAAGGCGATAAACCGTTGTCTATAACTTCCATCATTTTCAATAAAATGGTGATGCTATCAGAGAAGGTAATCACATGAAAGTCAAGATTCCGGCGACTATGCCGAGTCAGTTACTTTCGCCGCTTTACACCCTTTATTACTTTAATTTTTTTTAATAAAGCTTACTTCCCAGCCATATCAGTAAACATGTGGAGAGCGTTTATTTCATATTAGAATTATTTTTTATTAGTTACTTTCTTCCCCTCACCTTTTCTTAGGGGTGTTCCAGCTAAGAAATTTTGCAGCAAGTAAAGTCGCATAAACGCTTGTTACTTTCTTCCTGATATGGCTGGAAAGTGAGCGGCATTTAACACATACAAGTAACAAAGGGTATAAAACGGCGAAACATACTTGCCTCCGAATGGACGTCGCCATCATGACTATCACGTGATTACCTCATTTGTCTATGATGCGTAGGCGTGATAATGTAATTATTGGCAAAATGAACGTGGAAAAAGGGTCGAATTTAGGTCCGTCTTTTCGTCCTCGGCAGGTTATGTCGAATTAACCGTTTTGCCAGGAACCAATCTATAAGCCACAACTCTTTCCGTTGCTTTTGATCTTCAATATTATTTTAAATAAATGAAATTGATTTAGACCTTGAATCTTACCCAGATTGAATTAAGAAGAACCCATTTTTTATTTATCACATTTATACTTTTTCAAATTGTTACCATCGGAAATGAACTCCACAATCCCCATATACGTTTACCACTCTTTTAAATTAACTTTTGACTAAGAGTAATGAAACAACCCTATTTAGATTTCCGTATCTGCCCAATAAAAACACCGTTTGCTACAACACTTACCTTATTTGGACGTAATAAAATGGTAAAATGGTTATACACTTTGCCGTTATGTTTAATCATCCAACACTACTTGCTATAAGACATAGGTACTTAAACACAACTTAAGCACCGATGACCATTCCTTATCAATCTATTTTATGCCACCCCACTTTGACCATTTGTTAAAGCGGGTATATACGATTTAGTCAAATATTTATGAATTTATATAAACTGTGTAAAAAACTTATTATATATATATTTCAATATAAATTAAAATAAAAGTTAAGAAGAACATGTGTCGAAAAATGCGAAATAAGCCAGATATTTAATTCTGAAATTGAAAACGGCTGTACAGCCGAATTCGCCAGCATGTATACCATACATGTACGATGTGCATCTAAACTTAGTTTAACGGTTTATTTGAAATTCTTCAACGATATCTGTTCATACGACACACGAACACTATCTCCGATCCTAATACAAAGACGAATGCTTCGGTTATTGTAGGAAAATATGTACGTCACTATCGGCTCGGGGCGCTAATTTGTCTTTGCTGCATTTTATGAAATTCGGCTTTAATGTATAATTTTTCTGGCCTATTTTGTGTTATTGTAACATATTTAATCAATATATTACAATTAAACACATATAAAAAATCGTATATACCCGCTTTAAAATTCATACAGGCTTTTATTTTTCACACTATTTCTTGGATAACGAGAGTGTAATGTTGTTTTTTCTAGCAAATCCACAATCTTGTTTTAATTGCGTCGATAATAACAAAGTTTTAAAGTATCATATACATTTTATATTGTTTTTTAATATAAAAACTCTCATAAATTATATGTCAGTTTTGTAATTGCACTTTCATATTGTGTTAACAACAAGCCAGGAATAATAAATAAGAAACAATGAATAATGCATAAAATTTTCAAACAATGTAGTTTGTTTGATGCTTTTTAAGTGCCGGTAACTTGAGCTTTATATCTGATATTTTGCAGGTGGCAGTAGTTTCCATAATAATTTACATTGTACTTTGCTTTGAACGTTCAATACGTTAATGACTGGTTATTTTTACAGGTAAAGAGAACATGATATTTTGTCAAGCAAAACCATTATACGAAATAAATGATCAAACTTAAATATTATGTTGACCATGAGAACCGATAAAAATCAGATAAAAATCAATATTATTAGGCCACTAAATATAGATTAGACAACTCATCCATGCAATAGAATCCGATCAGGTTTCAATCGTCAAAAGATTAATATAATAATCTCGAAACTATCTTTCAAGTAAATATCTTTGTGCATGTTTACCTCAAGTAAATATTAGTAATCAAACTGGGGCAGAGTATTGTCTAGACTCTTGTTGCCATTCTGAATTTTGGGTGAGCGTGTAAAGTAGCGACTGAGATTTTTTAATTTGCTGATTGATTCGCACCACGTTGTTGATTTATCTTCTGGCTATAGGCATACATTACTACTTGTACTCCTTGTTCACCTTATGGTTGTTATTGTATTATGTCGTTGTCGATAATATGCAACTTGGAGGTGGGCAGAACCGAAAACACATGTTTTTCGGTAGTGCAGATACGAATTGGTCCATCGATACATGTGTGTTCAGATGAGACGAAGCTACAAACGAAGCCGTAGTTTCACACATTGGCTATGGGGTCCAGTGGATCTGTGACGACAACCATGTCACCTTCTTTATCTGGAATGCGTCCTTCATAACATCGGCCATGTGTTTTGTCTGATGCTCTTACGTGCTCTAACATCGTCTTAAAACGTCGTTCTTTGGCGCTATGATACTAACTGTCTACAAGTACCACTGCTTGCTCAAGTGCCATTATTTCTGCAGTGTTTCGTTATTCCATGTGAGCCTGAACCAAAATTTTGCAGCAGCCTTCTAACTGGAGCTTATTCTTTTTTCTTTCAAAGTGATTTGTGATCCATGTAGCTCTCGCTATTTCAGGCTTTGTTCAGTCCGCAGAGCTATGTTGTGTCTATCTCCATGTTTGGGTTTGGTGTAATTTATCGCAATCAAATTGTGGTACTTCTGCTTGATGTTACAGTCTTTAATCCTGTTTTCCTGATTGTTTTTATTGGAAAACGTTGGTATCAGCCTCCTCTCTTTCTTGCGTTGGTTGTCGGTTGTACGCAGTCAGTAATTATTGAGTCCAGTGTGAAAGGTTGTTTTTCTGTCCTCTACAGTTACTGTATCTTTTGCGGCATGTTTTTCGTGTGCTTCATTGTTATTTGATGTTGTTGTGATCATGTGTCACTTCGTTGGTCGGGATGCTAAAGCAACCAAATGTGGCTTTCTGATATTATCATCTTTGGGGGAAAAGAGCTGGAGGTGGTGCTATCAAAGAGAGTAAGTATGACTGGTGGAATGTTACTTTTTCGTAACTGCAGACCTAAAGTTCTACTGATATTTAACATTTGAAGGCGTGGTGTGGTAGAAGAATGCCAGCGGCGGGATAAAAATGCTGGTTCGTTGTTGGAGTTCGTTATCGAGTATCAGATATTTCACGTTTTGTCACTGTTCAATCTCGTCCTCCTTCTTCATATGCCAAAGGGACTGGCTGTTGAAATACCCACAAATGTGGAAGCGGATATATTAAGCCTGAATGGTGACTACTTATATCATCTTGTCGTTTTGGCAATAGTAATTAACCAGCACTGGTATACTTGGAGCTAATCTTGGTGTGAGTGCAATCTGCCTCTTGCATGTAGTGCTTTTTGTGTGGGTGTTAAGGTTCGTTCTGAATCGGTCATAACGCCTTCTTTTTTCCTTTCTTGACAATCGATTCTGAACACATGTTACCCTCTGTTCTTGAAAGGCTTTCTTCTCACGTGTGTGTTTCTTGTTTTATACTTAAAAAAATATCCAACTCCGTCTTCTTAATTTCCCCCTCCTTCATTAACACTAACAGTAGCCGCTGTTGATCGTCCTAATCATGTTTCGGAGCACGGCACTGTACCTTCCTAGTAGGCCTCTAAAGTGAGAGCAACATGTCGTTGTGTTTCCAGTTTGCGATATTAAACTCGTTAAGACCGGTTTCAACCACCGCCCAAATGCGCTTACACCAAGTCCATATTTGTGCGTTTGCTATTTTCGTTTGTCTTGTGTATTTGTTTTCTATCTCGCCGATTGATTGAGTGTTTCTTTCAAAACAAAACGCACTGCTTAATAAGCATTCTCTCATTCTCGTGCTGCTGAAATTTCCCTTCGTGTGTATTAAGCTCCAAGTTTTATGTTTGGCTGTGTTTCGTGACACAATGATTGGTTAGAGACCACAAAACAGCGTAGTTAGAAATAACTATACAACATAAAATTTAACTATACACGACACAGAAATTTTTTTCACTTTCTATTTAAAAATCCATAAAATGTTTAGCCTTAATGGTCTATTTTTTCAACATTCTTAATAGTTGATGACAAGTCTTAAAGAGGTGTCTCAATTTTGCGATAATAATACGACGTGCATAGTTAACACGAGACATTTTATACAGAAGGTATATAAATGTTTTGAATAAAGCACCAAAAACATAGTTGTCAACTTTGAATCGATTCAATATTGAGAAATTGAAGTAAATAACTTATAACTAAAAACGAGATGTTGTTGGCAATTTCTTTGTTTCATTTTTGCATGCGTCAGAAAATTTCAGTTCTAGTACTTTCGTCCTTTTACAAGGTTGCGGTTTTATTTTAATCAATCCCATATTTAATCAGAAGTGGTGATATGGATATGAAAACTGTTATCTGGACTTGTGAACAATACCGCGATCAATAATATGTTCGCCTTGTCTAATAAACAAGAAGACCCTTAGGATCATTTAACGCTCACCTGGGAAACCGTAGGTAAGTGGTATAATCTTTAGAGCTCTGGTTTGGGGCGCTTTTTACAAGAAAGGAACTCAAAGACGAACGAAGGACATATCGGCATACCGATAGTTTGAAAGTACAAGTTGTGCTTAGGTACGCTAAAACTATTCACATCAAAGCCAATTAAAATTGTCTGGAACAAATCAGTTGAGTGTGTAACCATTGTAGATAAGACATTATGAACACGTGATTGTATTTTTATGTAGTATATTAAATGTGTATTGCACCTGATATTATATGTTATATTCACAAGAAAATAATTAATAACGAAATCGTACAGTTGTTTCCAAAATATACATATTCGACGATCTTAAAGCGAGATTATACGATTTTTTATATGTGTTTAATTGTAATATATTGATAAAATATGTTACAATAACACAAAATAGGCAAAAAAAATTATACATTGAAGACGAAGTAAATAAAATGCAGCAAAGACAAATTGGCGCCCCGAGCCGATTGTGGCGATATATAAAATGTGTAAAAAACTTATTTTATATATTTTTCAATATGAATTAAAATAAAAGTAAAGAAAAACATGTGTCGAAAAATGCGAAATACACATTTTAGCCAGATATTTATTTCTTAAATCGAAACGTCTGTAAAGTCGAATTCGCCGGCATGTATACCATGCATGTACGATGTGAACCAAATTGAGTTTAACTGTTCATTTTAAATTCCTGCAATTACATATATTCATACGACACGCGAACACTAACTCTGATCCTAATAAAAAGACGAAT
The DNA here is from genome assembly GCF_020536995.1 of Dreissena polymorpha. NCBI lineage: Eukaryota > Metazoa > Mollusca > Bivalvia > Myida > Dreissenidae > Dreissena > Dreissena polymorpha. The sequence goes on along the minus strand of NC_068358.1, from coordinate 143,625,076 downwards.
GCTTCGGTCATGTAGGAAAATATGTACGAAATATCTTCGTCACAATCGGCTCGGGGCGCTAATTTGTCTTTGCTGCATTTTATAAACTTCGTCTTCAATTAATAATTTATCTTGCCTATTTTGTGTTATTGTAACATATTTTATCAATATATTACAATTTAACACAAATAAAAAATCTTATAATCTCGCTTTCATGATGAACAAGTTAAAATAATCTGGAAAATAATTATCAATATTCTTCTCAGTAGCCTGAGTATTGAACACTTTTGTGAATTTTAAATAAAGTTTGTTAGGTTTAGTGCATGACATGTTACTAAAATTTTAAAAAGAACCTTTTTAGTAAGCAGTGAATGGTACCAGGACAGTCACCATTCGCAAAAATATTGAATTTGAAAAAAAATCAATCAATCCTTATTGATTAATTGGTAATTGTAATTGATATTGCAGTTTGGATGTTTCATCTGATCATTTTCGTTAACAACATATTAGCACAGTTTATTAACACTTTCCCTCTTAGAAGCAAAGTGAAAATGTCTATTTGCAAACAGCCTAAACCAGAACAGCCTTCTAGTAACTCACAGTCTGATAATGTTTTATGCTGCTTGCTGCTCGTCCGTATCAAAGGTTTGGTAATGAAGCCTTTAAAACTTGAATCTATTAACAAAGGTCTTTAATTAATTATAACTTTCAAAGGGACAACAAATGCGTGAAAATATGTATCTAAGTGGTAGAGTGTTAGCCCGAGTATCTCTTCTGCGTTCAATTATCCGCAATCGTGGTGTCCTGACAACTATTGAAAAATAAATTACGTTGACAATTCGAAATAAAACAAAATAATGAAAGCCTATCTAGAACCTTTTTTCAGAAAACTCTTACACCGTGCATCCTCGATAGATACAAGTTTAAAGGAGCATTACAGTATCTGTTAATCTTGTCTACGAACACACATCCGCGTTTTTATTGTTTAACGTAATCTTTCGTGACTTAAGCATTGCATCGATTACTTTACACAACGTTACTTATCAGTTAAAAACGAAGCGAGCGAAGAGATCATAGGTTGTATGCAAATTGGTAGAGCCAGAAGCAGCTCAAAGTAATTGCCTAAAACCATAGAAAATGCTTATTGAGTTCTTAAATTGCGCTTATTGTTGTTTTCTTAATTAACTCAATTACTTCACATGATTATGTTGATGTAACAATTTAATGAAAAGTTAATTAAAAAGCAAACATAATAGGACACATTTTTGTATGGGATATACCGTTAACGATTTTATCAGTTAATGGAGAACATTTTCATATTTCTACTCAGAGCGGGAAACCCACTTTTGTTTAGGATTTAGTTCGCAATGATGGACGATGATTTTCGATTAGGAACAACAAATCGCGGTATTGTGAATAGTAACACTGTTTAATAATTCATATTGCAAGCAAATTCTACTTTCATAAGTTTTTAAACTAGGGTTTCCAACAACAACCATGTGTTTATCAAGTATTCATCAGCATTTGAGAACACGACACACTTTGTCAACCAACTTGACCAAGACTCGAACACTTCCTTGATTTTTTTTTCAAACTAAACATTCTGACACATATTAAGATTTAGCCATTAATATGGCTTCTAAATTGGTAATGTGGCTTTTCTAATACTTAACTGGTGACCTTATCTTGAGACACGACCGACCCAGAACCCACTTTTGCGTAGATATGGGCCGTGCTCTGTGATAAAGGAGTTTGATGCATGTGCTTAAAGTGTCGTCCCAGATTAGGCTGTGCAGTCCGCACAGGCTAATCAGTGACGACACTTTTCGCTTTTATGATATATTCTGTTTAAAGAAAGTCTCTTCTTAGCAAAAATCTAGTTTAGGCGGAAAGTGTCGTCCCTGATTAGTCTGTGCGGACTGCACAGGCTAATCTGGGAAAACACTACGTAAATGCATTAAACCCCCTTTTCACAGAGCACGGCTTTTATTGTCAAAATAAAGATTCAGACGAAGTTCCATTAAGGTATTAGCACGCTAATGGGACATTTTGATTTTCTCTTTTTTATTCGCATATTTCTAAGTGTGGTGGTATTCTGATTTTGATAATTAAAGTTTAAAAACAATTCACGGCTCAATCGTGTTTTTACATTTTAAGTTGTCCATCCCCCCCCCCCAAAAAAAAAACGAGAAATAAAACAATCTCTAGTAAGAAGTTAAAAAAATAATTTAAAAACAAATGGCAAAAGGAAATTACAATCTTTGAACATAGAAATCATCTACAAAGAATGCTTGAATGAAATATAGAGATAAAAGGGAGGTCACCAGTAAAAATGAAAAGTTCCTGCTTTACAATCACGGGTACCTTTGCCATACTGAATTTGAGATTTGTATATGTGAGCGAAAAGATGAGTTCAAATGTTCAAAAATAGATAATAATGAGGAAAAGCTGATAATAAATTAATAAACATATTTATATACATACATCTCATATCATGTGTGACATGGAACCTACTCAGTGCAGTAAGATTTGCTCACCTAGTTTGAAATTACATATGAAATGCGTTATTCTATATTTAATACTTGAACATGTTACAGGGAAATAAGACAATTGATAATTAAGTAACAAGGCACATTAAATGATTCAATCACACACGTTTAAAGCAAAAAAGATTTATCAATAAGAAGTGATAACATTAAACTTATTATGACATACAAAGCAAATACATTATTGTCATGGTCGGTTTTTGAAAAACTGAGACAGGTTGGAACAAGTGTGTCCAAACGGCGCTTGGTATTGGTGACACTGGGCTGACCGTCTGTGTTCTTCATTATGAAAAATGTTCTTAAGACCATCCTCACCATCATGTTCAAAGATGCATGATGGATGTTGAGTCCAGAGCCGGCTATAATACTGTATGTTATGTTGTTGCGGCCTTGAACTAATGACTGTAAGCAAGAATACTTAATGACTGCAAATTAAATTTGAGTCCATAATATGTCGGGTCTCATTTTCCTCCTTCATAGCTATATCACTGAAAATATTACACAATTGTTCCTTTGAAGTTGATGTTAGCCTTGACTAAGGCCTAGTAGTTATATTAAGGTAGGTCCATTCGAACTTCAAGAAGTTTCAGTCATAGAAAAGTATGCAAAATAACAAAATAGTGTATCAATACTCTTAACCATTTTTATTTATTAACGGAAAAACTATTCGGTATTTTCTTATTTATTTAAAAAGATGCGGTTTAAAGGTGCGGTTTATAGTCTGCTTCGAAAACGTACATCTTCAGCCGATTTATTCGGCCTCAATAGGCCTTCTCAAAGTTGTTTCTATAAATTGACAACATTTAATTCATGTTATTTAACAAAACAAGTATATAGTGACGTAAAATACACAAGCACTTGTAGAGGAGTAAGAACTGACGTTAGTGTATCATGGGATGTGTGACATAATCCACTATGATCATCGTTTTTATTTATTCACACAATCATGACATAGCATGTCATTACTAGTATTTTAAATGATGCGCACTTTCATACTGGATTAATAAGTAAGTGTAAACACCACATTTATACATTCTTCATCCAAATGTTAATACCAAATACATGTATTATCCCTAATGGATATGAAACCGACTATTAACGTTACATTTTATTTTTTACTTGAAACATTGGTTCTAGATTAACAAGCACATAAATCAGTGAAATACCCACTTAATTTCAATCTTACAAGCCTGTCTAGCAGCGTCTGCTGAGGAGAAAGTTGACAATTGTTAAATGGCCCTACCCGCACGTATTTCCATTTTCTTTAAGTTCAAGTTACTTTTTATTGAAATATAATGTGTTTTACAAAAAGAAATTAACCGTTCCTGGACCATCAATGTTGTCGATAATTGCTGAAAAGATGATAAATATGCAACATTTTAATTTGGATAACCACAATACATAATTAAGGTGATCACACAAGCAGCAGTGATTGGCATATCAACTAAAGAATAGTATTTTTAGTATTTGGGACATAATATACTTGTGTTGATTGTTTGAGGAAAACAACATTACTTGGTCATAAAATTCAAACATGCTGTCCTTGATTTCCATGCATTAAAACACAACTTTTTCCTTACATGGCATATGTTATCCCATTTTCAACGCGACATTGACGGTATAACACCTTATGGAATATACTAGCCTGTATTCAACCTTGTGGGATATACCTGTCGCGTGCACGGACTACTTTTTACTTTATCACTGAATGATTTTTCATAAGAAATAAAGTCGAGAAAACTTTAGCTTCAAAATTATACGACCATCAAACTTTAAATCTAGTCATATGACATAATTTTTCGCCATCCGTATAATGATCAGCTGATTGATGGCGTCATAAAATGACATGATACTTATTGCGTCATTTTCCCCATTTTTTTTGACGATTTATTATAAACGCGACTTATTTCACATGTACATGTATTGTATATCGACATATTTGAATTGTCAATAATTACATTTTCCGTATTTCGTGTAATGTGCATTTTTTATAATCCCTGCATAATCATACTTTTGACATTTAAGAATGTACAACAAGCCATACAAATATCGCACAATTCATAAATAATCTGCAATATTTTCTTTCCGATTTAATTCACGTTAGGCATAGAAATGTGTTGTATAAGATGGTAAAAATAGCACCACACTGGAATTCGGAACGTCCCATTTTGTACACGGGTATTATCCACTCATTTATCTGTTGTGTAATCACTAATGGAATGTTTTCCATTCTTTGTGTATTTATATATTACATTATTTTATTGTACAATAAGGGCACTAACCATAGACAAATAAAAGATTGTGCAAGTTTAAACATAATTATGTTTGTATGCAGAAATCTGCAAATGCAACCGAGTTTACCAAAGGCTATTATTTGATAAACTGCTCCGGTTCATTTTAACAGCAGTAATGTACATAGAGTACATGGCGTAGCGTGTGACGAAGAAGAAAGTTTATTGAGTTCATAAACTCATTTGAATATAGTGATTGGATGGCATTAGGGTCTTTATTTAACTATGCTAAAATAATTATTAAAGGCCCTAGATGCAAAATCGTCAATTATTGAGTTAAATGGATTATTAGATGGATTTTAAAGGATAATTAAAGGTAAGATACTAGTTCGAACGTGTTTTGGTTTTTGTTTGTTCTTTTGTCGTTCCCTGTTTTCGGGGAAATGATTTTAACATGGGCGCCATTGATGCATCGGATCACACACGGCATACCCATAACATTATATAAAAACACGTTCTGCGCGTCCTTAAATTCGTCGTCCGAAGTCGGAAAACGTATTGCCCTGTACACTAAGTCAAATAAAGTGTCAGTCGCTGCAATTGTCTGTTTACTCGTCGAAATTGTCAAGGTCGTCGATGGTGCTTTGTACATGTATGTTGACAAATCGACATCATTTTGTCAGGATCAATCGCCGCCATATTGGATTTTGATCATTTTCTTTCGAAAATAAAATGAATTATAGTATAGTAAAATCTTCTTTTCGCGGTCGTAATGTGTTACAATTCGCATGCTGCGTAAAATTGAATCGAGGCATATGGTGATATTTTTAATCGTTTTACAGTTTGTGTGTGAATTTTTTAAAAGACTATTTTGCGTACCAGAACAAATACATTTATATCACTACGCATGGTTACATTCGTTCGATTTTAAGCGCTTTTAAGAATGAATTAAAATTATTGTTAAGGTTATTAGATCTATTTATGTTCAATGTCACGTTGAAAAAATCAAATGGGATAAATAGAATACTAGGATTAGCGCTGAATACAGAGAAGTTTATATTGCTCGGCTCGAACACCGAAATCGCTCGCCAAGGCTCGCGCTCCCGGCGTTCTAAGCCTCGCAACATAAACTTCTCTGTATTCAACGCTAACCTAGTATTCTGTATTTCTTTTACAAAATGGAAGCAAATTCGCCATAGTCCAGTTACGCAATAATTCGTCTCGGCTTGACAAACTTATGACTTCCGGTTAAATGTAAACATCGATTCTTCAGGTGAAAATAATAAAATTCGGTGAATTAAGTATTTATCAAAAATGTTTTACATTAGTAACTGTAGGATATCTAAACTTTATTATATTTACTTCGGTGTATTTGCACTCGTGTAATTGTCTTTATATGGGCTTAGTCTTTTAAAATGTCAGAACAACAATTGATGCATACTTTTTTGTTTCAGATTCCATTTTGGTATCCTGGGTCAAATATGCATAGTTGTCATGACATATTTGCATGACGATCATGGTCCTGTTAAGTAAGAGTGTTTTGAATTAAAGTGATAAATGCTCAAGGTAAGTGTATACTAAATTTAGCACCAGCAATGAATCTGAACACATTATTATAAAATCCCATAACATATGCTTCAGTCTGTACTGAAACTATTATAAAATTAACCAAATGTAACATGAAGGAGTACTGAATTAATTGTGTAAAATTAATTTTCTTTATAGTTTAACTAATTTATTTTAATGTGAACATTCCAGTACGTATTAAATAAAGCCGCATTGATGAAGTTTTATCTATATTCTTTTTGAACAAACATATGTTATTATAAAATATCAGATTTGCTTCCTATTCACTTACTGTCTTTTTTGCCTTGTTATTTGAACAAAAAAATAAATAAATAAAAGACAAAGACAGTAAAAGCACTTCAGTTCAAATGTGTTATTCTGTTGTTTTCAGACTTGATACCGATTTGTCGAACGATTATCAACAGTTTTATGGTGCGAAGCTGTGTAGGAAGTACATACAAAAGCATTAAACGACACAGAAGGTGTTGTTATGCAGCAAGTTAAATATTACAACCGCCGTGACAGGCGGGAACCCTGCTTCATTCAGTGGTGTTGATGGAAAGCTTTTTCTGTCCACCAACTATATATATTCCCTCAACGAACAATATTAAAGATTTTAGATATTGATTTATGTGCCTATTTATGTAAAATGTATATTTATGGTTTTCGTTTCTATGTTACTACCGATATTGATTGCATGCATATGGAGTCTGATAATGTATGGTAATAAAACAGTCTTTTCACAACAAATAATAATATAAACAAACCTAAAGGTGCTTGTTTGTGGTCTATTAAGTTTCTTCAATGTCCGATATCATGCGCATATGGGTTTCTGTAGTTTATCAAAATAAACATTTGATTAATAATTACTTTCAATTATATTAAGCATTCAAATCTTACATGTTTAATACAATAATAATTTCGCATCAAGTTCTTCAAGAAGTACATCAGTATTCACAAAGTAAATTAAGTATGTAAATTTATAAATTTGCAAATCTTGCTATACAAATATATAGCCAAGAACCAATTGACATTTTAACAAATTATCAAAATGAAAATGTCTTGACTTTGGGGTATACTAAACCAACAAACATATTAAAATTGTACTAATACATGAACTCAACTGAAATCTGAATATCTGAAAATACTTTGTGCATGCTATAAGAAAATACTCAACAGCTCTAGTCATGCAAGATCTTATATAACCACTTCACTGTGACTGCACCAAGTAAAATGTTGTTTGATATTGTTTGATTAGTTGAATTGTCTCTTTGTTATTCTTTTTATATTTGAAATCAATTTTTACTTTGATTTTTTTCTTTCACTGCAATACTTGCACCATCGGGGAATTAAACATAACAGTTTTGTTGAATGTCAAGACTGGTCACATTAGAAGATTTTAAAGAACATGTTCCATCACAGTTTTGGACATTTAATATTTATGTTAACTGTTCAATTATTAAGATATCCCGTCAAGTTTCTCGACGATGCTTTCGAAGATATGTTCATCTCCTCCCCGAAAAGAACGCAGGTTAAACAACTGTAAAACATGTACAATAATAAGATACTACACAGTACATGACATATTAATACTGACAACCAATACAATCAATGTTAACAGTATGAACTCATGTAAATTGTAACAATAATACAAGTTATTTGATGGGAAATCAAACAAAACAACTCATGTTCAATTTGAATGACTTGTATAATATGTCTGGTTTTAAATGGTTTGCTCGTTGAACAGATAATTTGCATAATCATATATATTAAACTAAAGTTTGTTAGAAGATATATGCTTACAATATAGATGAGCATGTGTAAAAAAATCATATAGCAAATATGAGTAAGTACCTCAAAAAATATGCTGAGCAGCCTTCCGAACTAAGCTTTCGAGGAAAAGTACAGTCTTTCGATGTTTGCTTATCAAATCATTTAAATACATGTCCAGCAAAATATGTTTCTCGGCTACCCATCTCTTCAGAGTACATTGACATGTTTATGACCTTATCAATCAGTCTCGTGTAGTCATTTGCTTTTCTACGTTGTGGTGCGCAAGAGAAGGCTCATCAGATATGTTGAATCATCGTAGGGGTAATAGTAGTTGGTATTTCATCTATGATCTCTGTCATCCGATATCTTAAAATATGCAATTATCTGATATAAAATAAAAAATATTATTTACAGCTCATATAATGTTAATATTTGGTATAATTATCATATAACACAAGTGTTTTAAAGGTAATACAAATAACAAAATTAGCTGCACTGTGACAATAATTATATGTTTTATACAGTAGCATTACATGACAGTATTGTTATCCATAGAATGATACCATGAATGTAAAATGTAATAAATTCGTCAAAATCATCAGGTACCTAGTAATGTATTGTTTTATAGCAGAATCGATATAACAGTTAAATTCTCCACATAATTTTATTTTTCAATAAATCTACATCAATACACCCACCTTAAAAAATGTTTCATGTGTATTTAAAAAACTTCTTATTGCGGGTGAACACATACAAATCAATAGTATACGTATTTAAAACAGTTATCAAACATATTCAAGCATTATTTTCACTTATTTAAAATAATAATTGATAAGTCTTACCTGAAACAATGGATTGACAATTCGCTTTTACAACGACAGTTACGGAATTACGTTGCAACCGGAAGTCACCATCAAGTCACGGCATTCGGTCTATTGGAAAGTCGAGAATATTAGCCTGATTATATAGTAAAAATCTTTGACAGGGTGCACTTTTCCTTCAAGATCTACTTTACTCCCATTATGACTAATGGAACTGTTTTAAACTTGAAAAAACATATTACATAATCCATGTCCCTTCCAGTTCCGAGCTTTGTGTTGATATCAAAACAAGGTAATCCTTTCTTGAAAAGTTTAAGATTCTTGTTTACGTGATAGGTTTTCCGTACGCTACCCGTTTACATGGCTACAGTCAACAGTCTGGCAACGCACACGCAAACAACCACTGAATCCCCATTTTCTGCTCACCAACAATATTAAATTTTGTAAGTGGCAAGGGTTCTTAACGTCATTCTTGACAGTGGGCAAAATGTTAAAGCGTGTGAAAGCCTCATTATGATTGAGTCATAATTTTGGCCCCTTTAGTGTTGTGAGGGGTGTTCGATGATTTGATCTGGTTACCTAGTTTTTGATACACGTGCCTCAGATTCAAACTCGGCCTTGATATTGTCAAGAGTAACAATCTGACTAAGTTTCAAGAAGAGTGGACATCTAGAGGTGTAATAAGTTTTATTACAGATTTAACGAACGTTACCTAGATTCAAACTCAGCCTAGATACTGTTAAAATATTTTTTTGCCACGTTTTATCAAGATCGATAAAGTCATTTGGTCTCTTAAGTGGTAACACATTTCTCTAAAATTTGACTAAGGGACTCAGGTTTTGGATGCACAACAATCATGGTTCGATTTCGGAATTCTGTTTCAAATTACACATATAAATATTCAGAGGTTTGAGTAATATTCCTCTAAAAAGATGTAATCCATTGTTAAGATTTGACATGTTTACCTTGTTTTGACGCACGTGGTCTACATTCAAACTTTGTCTACATATTGTTAAGATTAACATTCTGACCAGGTTTCATCAACATTGGTAGCCAGATGTGGTCTGGTAACATAGATTTAGTGTTCGTGTGTCGTATGCATATATATCTTTGCGGGAAATCAAAATGGAATATATTATACCACAACAAAATAAAACAAGCATTTTGTATCTCGTTAAATCTATGTTACCATACCAAATCTAGCGTTGACATTTTTGTTATTGCTCTTAAATCTCTTATATTTATGGGTTAACTTTATTTTACGTAATTATTTGCAAAATATTCGTTGATTTTGAGTACTAATGTTACAAAAGTAACATTATGCGCATCTAACACTTTTGAATTGAGCTGAACAGAATTAACAGGTCAAAAGAGTTAGTTATAATGTGGTAACTGACCAATGGTCTGCAACGCATCTTGCTACCAGTTGTTTATAAAATATATATATTATATTCGATAGTTTACATGACGTTCCCAGTCCTCTAAGCCGAACGGAACTGTCTTTTTATTAGGATCGGAGTTAGTGTTGTGTGTCGTATGAATAGATATTGTTGCAGGAAATTAAAATGATCCGTAAAACAAAATTGTGTCATATGAACGATTCTGCACTAAAAATAAATTTAGATTCACATCGTACATGCGTGATCAGTTGTCAAACGAAAGTTTGGTTGATATTCAAATGCATTTTTCTCTTTCCGAGATATTGTTTTTGTATGTCGATGCTGCATTAACAAATATAAGTGTTAATGCAGTGAAAACACCAAAATTAAACAACGGTTGAGATAGACACCTATAAACATAGCATAAACTGTTAGATGCGAATAATGTCACTTTAAGCTTATGAATCTGAAAAACTTGAAATCATTTATTGTACTAGAAATTATAGTTATGTGACACGAGATCAACCGCGAAGACTTGAAAAAGCTCTTTAAAAAAAACAATTTCGTCTTTATTGCGATCGATTCAGGTAGTCTCTGTGTTTATTATGATTACCAATTATGTTGAAATACGCACGGATATTCAATACAAAAAGGTTACAGACTTGACATCATTCCAGGTAATTGTACTTGTGATGGCCTATGTTACCTTTAACTTATGTTGAATGTAAATTATTCAATCCGTATTGTTTTTCTGATGGACATCGATGTATGTACAAGTTTGTCATCAAATTTCTATTGCATGTGACACTATTCGTTCAATGTCATTCTTCTTTCATATGTTTATTTCGTTCCATTGTTTTAATTGTTAAAATTGTGTGCGTGCTAGTGTTTTAGGATATGTGGCACAACGTGAAAGTGTCGAATAAACCTTTACTTTTCAATCATCTAAATCACATGTTTGTGTGCGTATAAAAGGTTTATACTCAAAAGTGTTTCAAAGGCGGATATTTTAACGCATTCAATTAATTCATGTCACATTATTAAAAAAAACGAGATGTGTCTATCTTACCAAAGAAAAGTTATTGCGTACGTCTGGGTGATTAATTTGTATGTGTAAAAGAGAATTGCAACTTTGTTCACACGATTTATTGTAGCTGTTTGTATTGACTTGTTGCAGGCTTTGTAGATATCCTTAAGTTTACCGTTTATACCCACGGTATTCCAATCCATATGATTTGTGCCACTCTCTTTCCCCATCCCACCCCTTCCCAAGATACTTTCATCCGGAATCATTTCTGCTATAGACGCGTTTATTAAACATTGGGCAGTAGTGACTGACGAAATAAAAATGTGTCAAATATCAGGTGTAAAGTGCAGTCCTAGAAAAAAGCTATTGGTGTGTACAATATATCAAAATATTTAGAAAAAGTTTACATGGTAGTAGAAAAGTAAATATGATCCGCAACTTTCTTTCCACATTCCATTCTATTTTTACTGTCACTATTTAAGGCATGTTGTTGATATTGAAACTTGAATAAACCAAGCGTTAATATAAATATCTGATGTGGGACATATCATTACGTACGGCATTTTATATTGCAGTGTATTTGTCTTTTTATACGTCGTTTTCATACTTATACAGATTCGAATAAACCAAAATCTGGACTTTCATTATTCCTTGTTGTATTATAATGTTTTGTGAAATAAACTCCTTTCAAAAATTTCGTATTGAACGAGTAATAGGAATGCATATGTACACTCATGATATTGGCATTTTCAAAATACTTGTAACGCCTTATAGTGAAATCATTTTTAATGAAATACATTTAAATATTAATCATGTCGAAAATAGAGTTTATACATAGCATCGCGGTATTTTTTAGAAACCACTTAAGCACTCTACATTGTGTTTGATATTTAGCAGGTTAACATGTTATATTATATGGTAGAGGTAAATGGCGATACAAGAGATCATGCGAACTAATTGCTAAATAATCACATTCAATATTTTCAGATTTGCGTAAGACAGCCTAGTAAAGTGACGGAAATGACGAATAAAACAAGTGTGATCCCAGCAATTTAAATATCGTTCGCAATTAATTGTGCGTCATCATCATATGATTTATTGCTAAAATAATTGTCAAACTGTATGTTTTTACTGATACATAATACATGTATGTGTTTTTGAAGGAAGCATGCAATCTTAGATACAGTGCGATAAGTTCAAAAATATTTTGAAATGCCATCAACCTCGTGGTAATTCAGAGTAATCGAATACGTCAATAACATACATTTTATTATGAAAAGAGGTTTAGTGCTTTTAAGTCATAGTCGTGAATGGTGTATAACAGGTTAGTTAGCTTCCGATGTAAATGTTACTATGATTGTTGCTTAAATATTTTGCTTCGTTAGCTTAGGCATAACTCTCGTCAGAATTTATTCATCAGCTTAATTTCAACAAGTCAACTTGTATTTTAGTCATGCGTCTGCATCTCTTACGATTTGCCTAGCACTAAATACGTGTATGCATCGCTCCTGACAGGAAGCGACAACTATTTGTATGCGTGTCAATTACAGCACTATGTGTTATGATAAACTGTTTGTTCATTTGTTGGTCACAATTTTCCTGGAAACGATTTTTTGAGTCACAGACTGACAGACAGTTTATTCAGACATATACAAAAGAACATCGCTTTCATACTGAAATATACACATTATATTCTGTCTCGTTAATAGGTTTAACAACATTGCAATAAAAACAATAGAATTGTTAATTAAGAATGTAAATACAAATAAAGACACTTGTTGGCAAGACCACGTTGCTTTCAATGAGAGGATAATGTAATGTATAGTACAGTATTTTTAAGAAAGTATTTCTTGTAACAAAAGCTTATTTGATATATTTTCTTACATAAGATAAATATTTGCCACATGAAACTAATTACGAGTGGAATTTATATACAGATGCGTTTGTGGAAAATATACGGCTAATTTATTTTTTTTCTCTTAAGAATTGAATAGCCTTTTTCTGCATTTCATCGGTGTATGAACTGTCGGGAAAATTACGCCTAATTTGCTTAAACGCCGACGGTAAAGTAATCGTGATTCGGACAGTGTTTCCAGTTTCGAACGGTTTGAGCTATATTTAGAACTGTCAGGGCGGTGTCTCCTTACTGGTACCCAGCAAAACGGTTTAGATGTTGCCTATAGGTGAAGCTGTATACAGCTACTCCAGTTCGACAGTTTTAATATTTAGTCGGACAGTGAGAGATGTCAGTGAAAATGAACATATATTATATGGTTTAATACTATTTTAAGTCAAAAATACAAATAATTATTTGTTCTATTAATGTTTTTCAATATTTGGTCTATATTGAAATAAATTAATCTACTTATAATATGTAAAATAACTTACGTTATCGACCAGTGGTTGCTACACGCGCTTCTAAGCTCGGCGATCCGGGTTCGATCTCTGCTCCCGTTGCATACCAGTTCTATTGGTTGGTCGCCATACTAGACCAACGAGGTTTCGCTAAAATTATTTTCACAAATTCATGTGTATCAGCTTAATATTGGGTAATTATATAGTTACGATGCCTTGCTAAATGCACTACGTGCGTCTGTGGATATGGACGTCAATGAAGTCCATCAGGTATCGAAAACAAGTTGACGATTGCAGATTTGTGTTTTCAAGCTAAAGACAAATACAATGTACAGCATAATTTATAATTCATATTTACGAGTATTCCAGTTACAAAACCACTCAAACATGTATGTAATTAATTCGTTCTTCAAGATATATAAGTAGAAATGGACCATTTTATACGTTTCTTAAACATTTAAATATAGAATAATAAATAAATAGTTTTCATATTATCTAACAAGTGTATGTAATATAGGCTTAGTAATTACCGCATCTGGATATTACATTATAAGCTTTTTATAAGGCATATAAAATCTTACGTAATAATGTTACGTTACATGTTTGATTTGTCATGTTTTGTTCAGTCTAATGTCTTTTAAACAATGTTTGATAACGATTTTGTTGTTTTATTGCAGTTTCATGATATCAACGTTCGTGTCCATTTAACTTGTTTTCTTTTTCGTTTGTTTTGCCATTTTCATTTGTTTCTTGTGTTCTCTTTCAAATTTCCGTAGTTGTTTTTCTATTTCCTTTTGTTTCTTTACTTCTTTTTTTGTACCTTTTGCTGGGACACCTCTCCTGCAGAAATGACACAAAAAGTTGCTGCGATCCATCTTCTTCCGCGATACTTTGACGTTATTTGTAGAAATGACCTTCAGGAATACTGGGAACAACGCAAAAGCGGACAAACGACTTATTTGATTGGTTGAAATATTTATTTCGGTTAATGTTCACTTGTTTACATGCTAAACTGTGTACAGTCAACAGAACAACGGGTCCAACAACGTCCGACTTCAGATCGTGTCCGACCCTACAGCCATGATAATCATTTACAGTACCTTTATATGCAAAGGGAGTATAACCCTGTTTGTTAATTAATTGGGGAAAACCTAAACACAATTATCGTTAACCCATTTATGCCTAGCGTCTAGAAAAATGCATTGGCAAACAGCGTACACCTAGATGAGACGCCGCATGATCATCAGAGTCTTCGCTGTTTGCTTAAAGGAATTTCTGTAAGAAACATTCTAAATATAGAAATAAATATACTAGAAATCCCTAATTTTGGAAATACATTGATCCAATTTAGAAGTATGGGAGAGTTCACTAGGCATAAATGGGTTAAACACATCACATAGATGTGCAGACAGCATAGCCCTGCATTTTAGAAAACGCTGGTTCAAATACAATCGTCACTCGATGATTGTTTTCGTTTTAAATGTTGTATTGCATTATTTACTTACATATTGAGGTACGTTGAGTCACATAGCGGCGGCCAGTAAACCTTTTCATTCTGACTACGACAAGATGGTGTGCACACTATAATTGGCGTCGCACTGAAGTGCGGCGACTAGTATGCAATACGTTTTTTTTTCGCTCATGGGAAAAGTTATTTTACGGATCAGTGTATATATTTTTATTTTAAGAATATCTTGCATAGTGGTGATTTTTTGTGTAAATTAGTGTAAATAAGTACTGCATTTGTGCCTATTACATTTACTACAACATTTATTGCCAATAATGCAAAGCTAATTCTTTTAATTAATAACTGATCACAGGGACTGGGCAATAAGAAAAGATCACAGGGACTGGGCAAATACGAGAACCGGTGAAACTTTCTGGTTTTGTATAAAAACAAAACATAATCAAAATATATTTATTGTGTGGTTTTTCTAACAATAGCGCAGACTTTTGCTGTTCGAGTTTTGGTTAACGCGTATTTTCTTCAATTTTACAAGACGACAGCGATTACACGGTATATTGCTTTATTGATAACCGTTACACTACAGTCACTTATTAAGGCAGTAGGTGTCTAATGAGATCGGGAATAGTCGGTCGATATCGCCGTATTCGGAAAGCGTTTCGGCTGTAAGCGATATCTACGGTAAAGTCCGGAAATTAAACTAAATACACGAAATAAATTTGTATTTTTTTATTTGAGAGTTAAATTTGCTTATCTCTTTAAGATTTAATAACTATACAATACAAATATAAGTTAAATTAATTCGTTTTATAAAATATTTGTGTTCATGACGTCTTGGTTGTTGACTTTTTCTTAGCAAAATGAAAGTGCGAAATAAAAGCGAGCGATTTGCAAAATCGAAAAAGAAGCAAACACCGATCGACAACGTTGTGTTCGATAACAATTATTCGTTTATTATTTGTGTGAAAATGACTCACGTAAAAGCTATTCGCATTTGCTAAATGGCGTGAAAAGAGTAAGCAGAAGTGGGTGGGGGGATGGAAGAAGATTGATTGACTCGTTGAGCTGGAGGTTTTGCTAAACTAATTACAGTATGGTCAGTTTTGTAATCTGTGTCCCATTCCTTTGACAATATATAACATTGTTGGCAAACTACAAAATGGCCTCAGTGGTTATTTGTACGTTGTTTGTTAAAACCCTGACTGTAGAGAAGTCAACCGTGTTGCTTATGGAAAGCAGCACCATCTCAAGATCAGGGGAATGCCATGCTTTTACGTAAATACCAAGCTTGGAACAGGTATGCATGCCTTCATTTTTCAACCTGCCATTTCTATTTATGTTTAATCATTGTACAATTGCCATTGATCTTTGGACTTCTTGCACATTTTCAGACCCCTTAAAATTCCTAGTGTCGTTCCCAGTGAATATTTGTTTATCGTGTAATATATAAGGAAACATTCCGGTGTCCATCATATTCAGTTTTCAAATTTAGTTTCGCATTTGTGTTGTCAAATCCAATTGATTGCTCATTCATGTTATTTAATAATTTAATAATGATACGAATGGATTCTATGAAAATACATTGTGACGTCATTATTTAGTAACTACGGCCTTATTTCGTTTTCATGTTCTTATCATTTTCAATTCTCTTTTCAGCAATGAAAGTCAGTTTGGGCAGGCCGGTGAAGGTAAATAACTTCCTAACCACTCTAAACATAACGCTTATTGCAAACAGAAATCTTAAAAAGATGGAGGCTCGTGCTGGGGAGGCCATCAAGAAAATCTCAACTGCGTCGTCTAACAAGGCTTTTTTTGGTAAGAACCCAAGGGCAGGCACATTATTACAAATATTTGTGATTGTTATTATAAATATTAAAAGCTATTCCAAATATTACATTTTTTTTTAATAAATTCATTACTTTTAGTAATAAATCTTAGGAAGGAGCATAGGTATATTTAAATTCTGAGCTATTCATATAAATGGTGAATTCTTTTCACAAGCAATAATTTGAGTTCAACGACTTGTCAATATGTAATGTGCTTGTTGTGCTGAAAATTGATTTTTCTCATAACCAACGATCATATAAGGCGTCAGAATGAAACTTAAAGGGGAATTATACAATTCATGAAATAAACATTGTGTGAATTTAATTTTGTATTTCAGTTAGAGGTACAGTAATGCATGATATAACTCAGATTGCTGCTGTGCATTTGAAGACGGGTTTTAAGTTCTCGACATATGTGAAGACAACATTGCCAATTTCTTCCGAAGCTCAGAAAGTGATTGGCATCTCTGTTGATGATCATGGCATAATGCGCGTAAATGGTGAAAGTGTTGATAGTGTATCAATGAAAACTTCTCTACAAGATTGTATGATGTGGCTTGCAAAGTTTCCAGATACATTTTTGTTGCTCATAATGGGCGCAGGTTTGATTTTCCGGTGTTGGTTAGTGCATTGCTGAACACACACTGTTTTGAAACGTTTTGTAATTGTGTAAGCAGTTTTGTTGACTCTTTGCCGGTTTTCAAAAAACGTATCCTGGACAGTCACACAAACAGGAAGATCTAGTGAACGTGTTCTCCAGGCAATCTGCAACGCCCACAGTGCTCCTGATGATGTTGAAGCACTGTGATCTTTGCTTTAAACATGTAAAATTACTGAGAATATGGCCCACCACATCTTTTCTGTTACTGCAATCCATAATTCAGTTTGTTTAAGTCATGAAAAGCCTTAAAGGCAAAGAACATTAGATTGTTAGACGTGCTGTTGCATAGAGGAACTCTAAAGCGAGCAACAGCTGAAAACTTTGCGGGATATGGACTGGCCTTGTGTCATTTGAAAGCCATATTTTCTAGTTCCGGAGAGGGTGACTTTAGGGATACTTTCATTGCTAAAAACAATGAGGGTCTACCAAAAGTCAGAAACGCAAAAAAATATTTTATCTGGAGTGGTCCCTAAAATCGGTCAGTTTTTTAGTGACGAAAAGTGACGGAACGAGATAATATGGCTTTCAAATGACACGCGGCCAGTCAAAATCACGCAATGGCTTTATACTGATACTAAATTATGTACATCTAGTTGTCATTAATCTGGCTGTTTTTATTAAAATATAAGTTGTATATTATTGTGCTACATGTTTAAAGAAACATGATAACTTATACATCTTAATGTTATGTAATATTGGGACAACTTTGACATTTTGTGGTGAACTGCGCCTGTATTCATATGTTGCCTTTTGACTTTAGGTGACCTTAAGATTGTATTATTAATGTATTTTTATATCAATATTAATTCAAAGTTAGCTAAATTTCTTCACATGTCATGGTTTAGAACTGTAGCTTTTAATAAGCAACTAGAAAAAAGAAGTGAGATACAAATTTATACTTAAATTCATTGCGTGAAAATGAATTGGGGTAGGCATACTCAAAGTAAAATTTCTTGACATAGGAGTGGTAAAACTTCATGAAATTCATTCAGTGTGTAGAAAATAGGTTGTGTTAAATAAATATGTACAATATATGCATTTCATCACACTACAAGTGACATAAAACGTAATTAAAGTTTCTTGTCACTGAACCATTTGTTGTCGTTTTTGCCATTTTATCCAGATAAGTGCATATATTATTGGACATCAAAGGCACAATTCGCTTTCAATGACACTTTTTTCATTCTGTATCTACTAACAAAATCCAGTCGAGTACGTTTATTAAGTTAATTGTCAAAATATATGTATATCCCATTACAAACAAGAGGCCCATGAGGGCCTGAATCGTTGTACTGCTATAAACACTGTGCAAGTTTGGAAAGAATAAGATGGAAACTGTGTACTTATTTCTTCGATACTGCTCATATTCAATAGGGTTCAAGTCCTCATTGATATACAGATACTGTGCAAATTTGGAAATAATTGGATGAAAACTGTGGAATTAATTGCGTAAACAAGCGGGATTTCAAAATTTTCTCATATTCAAGGGGAAGTCATTCTGGACTTATTGCTTCGATATTGCTCTTTTTAAATAAGAGCTGTCAGAGAACAGCGCGCTCGACTATTCGAGTGCTTGACAGTATAACGTAAGCCATCATGGGGAAATTGTTCATATTGAATAATTTATTAGACGATCTTTCAAAAATAAAAAAGGAAACAAAAATAATTTTTTTATTGGGGGGTGGGACAGGGGGGTTGAGAGGGGGGTATAATGTGGGGTGTGGTCATTTATTAGATGATCTTTCAAAAATAAAAAAAGGAAAAAAAATGTTTTTTGGGGGGAGGGGGTGGGGGCAGGGATTCTGGGTTGGGGCGTGGGGGTGGAATCCATTGTGGTATTCGGGTAAGTGTTGTTTTGTCAAAGTATTAATAAAATCTGATCATAAATAAAGAAGTTATGGCAATGTAACTAAAGTAATATGCATATTATAAATGGAAAAAGGGCCATAATTCCTATAAAATGCTTGATACAGTTGTCTGCTCTTGATTATAGATTGGGGACATGTTGGTAAAGAAGTTTGCAAAATATGAAAGCAATATGTCAAGGGACTGTGCAAGTTTACCAAGAATTGGATGAAAATTATGGAGTTTATCACATACAAAAACTGAATTTTCATTCTTTTCTCAAATTCAAGGGGAGATAATTCTGGACTTATAACTCCGATATTGCTCATTTTCAATAGGGTTTGACTCATCATTCAGATAAAGACACTGTGCAAGTTGGGAAATAACTGGATAAAAACTGTGGACTTTATTGCGTAAACAAGCGTTATTTCACTATTTTCTCAAATTCAAGGGGAGATAATTCTGGACTTTTTACTTTGATGTAATCCATTTTCAATAGGGTTCGAGTCCTCATTAATATAAAGACACTGAACAAGTTTGAAAAGAATCGGATGAAAACTGTGGACTTTATCGCGTAAACAAGAAAAAGTCTAACGCACGGACGGACGGAAACAACGCCATCCTATAAGCTCTTCTGGACTTTGGCCAGTAGAGCTAAAAACTATATTTTTGGATATAGGGCAAATCCAAAGAAAACGCCCAACCGAGTCAAGGGGTAGGTGTATTCAACGAAGTATAAAAAGTTAACCGGCTGGTAAAAAGTTTTAAAATTTTGCAATTAGTTGTGATATACCATTTACTATGTGGAAATAATAACAAAGAGTGTTTCTGGAAAAGTACCCGTTAGGCTCCCACTACATTAATATCTTAGTTAGAAGGTGATTTTTCAAGCGGTTCCGTAGTGTAGTGGTTACACGCTCGCTTCACATGTGAGAGGTCCAAGGTTCGAGCCCCAGTAGAATCAAATTGTTTTATTTGTGTTCTGTGTTAACTTTTTGTTTTGATGTAGACATTTTAGTTTAAATAAATATGCTGTTTTATTGTAACAATTTTTTGTTTTTATTATGCCCATGAAATATATGTGTGAGAGGGTGGGGGGGGGGCTGGTAACACATTAAAACTTTTACAGTGTTTTCATATCAATGAGTACTCAACCCCTATCGTAAATGAGAAACGTAAGAATAAGTTCCAGAATCATCTCCCCTTGAAGTTGAGACAAATATGAATTTACGCTTACAAGATGAAGCAGAAGGTTTTTAAAACTTACACAGTTCTGTTCTATTAATGAAAACTGCACATGGATGCCAGTAAAAAAAGGAAACCAATTTAAATAAAATGAACTATGAAATATTTGGGGGTTACAACATAAAATCATAGATAATGGTTATTTGGGGGTTATAACACAACATCATGGATAATGGTTATTTGGGAGTTATAACACAAAATCATAGATAATGGTTATACCAGCATCTTTTTCTATTTTGTTTAAAATAATCGGCCAATATATTAATATTTACAGTAGAAAAAAAAATCGTTCCATGTAACTTCATTGAGTGCCTTTTACACTGAAATTCCCGACGCCCTTTGATGCTTTGCATCAATACTTATCTTGTATTTCTTATTGCACATACTTACGCCCGCACATAAGTGGCCTACTCGAATCAGATATTGTTGAGAAATACCACAAAATACTTGCATGACCGAGTCCGACACATGTGGTCGAGATGAATCATTGCATTTAGTTTTAACATATGTTATCTTTTACACATATACATTTATGCTACACTTTCATTCGAATTAGAGTTATACAAACATCATGAAAGGGCTAATTCCAGTATGGCAAAATAATATACAAATTAGCAAGATGTCTGAGACAGGATTCTTCTACAAAGCATGCTATTTTAATGTTTATAATTATTTTTGTAATGTATTAAACACATACACATAACAACAGAAATATAAGATCAGGAAAGAAAAAAGTGAGAAAGACAAAAGGTCGTAACAAGTAATAAAATATAACTATTCTGTCTCATTATCTCAGACCGTCCGATCTTATTTGCTTCTGTGTACATTCCGACAAAAATAATATGGCATTTGAGAATCAAGTCCGGTTAACACGATTAATGTAATGTAAATATTGTATTTATTAATAAAATTAGACTCTGATTTTTAAAGTTAAATCAGGTGCGATTGTCGAACGGAAACAATTGTTCTGATTAAAATATCAAACAATAAAAAACTATGTATTTATTCCAAATGTTTTTGTTAAAAGACCTGAACACAAACACACAATAGACCGAGAAATGCTGTTTTACATTTTACGCGATGCCTTTGAGTTATTCGCTAGGAGATAAATCAATAAGAAACCAGTGCTCTTCCAAATAAGCCACCATGTCCGGCTGCTATAATAACAAATATGTTACATGTTCATGTCATTTGATATAAGACTATTTTAGTAATTCCTGTTATTATTTTTACATGTATTGAATCGAATGTCCATTCGAGAAATCGGCAGTAAGTATTCAATTCAGTTAATGCTAAAAGATCAGTTGTTCGCGAATGACTCTATACATTTCTTGTTCAATAACACGTTCATTTCGTCACATATTTTAAAGAAAAGCGTAATCGTAGAACTATTGTGATACATTTATTTACATTATTGTTATATGCATTTTGTCCCTTTGATATTTATTTATGTGAATAACACCAAAAAATATTTTATATTTCAATTAACACGAAATGTTTATGTATATCGTCTCCCACGTAGAGTTGATAATTACTTAATTTAGTTTAAACGATCTGTCGGTTTGTAATTATTTTCCGTGGGTGTAAAATGAGAGTTCCTTTATTTACCACTTAACTTAATATAAAAATATTGCTGTCTTAGCGTGTAGATGACAGTGTTAATATTTGTTGTGATTGATATAGAACATACCGTAGTGTTGTTGGGAGAGGCATTGAACATCGGGGTTTGGAAGATTAATGGTTGGAGGGCCTCTGCGAACAGTGATAATTTTTATGTTCGAGAACATTCTGTGAACTTTTTTAATTTAGATAGTTTAGCCTTTGCAGAGACTCATTTAAAAAATAATGTTTTTAATTTACCTGGTTTTAAATGGTTTGGTAATAACCGAACGTTGTTACATGTTAATGTTAGGACTGGGTCAGGAGGAGTAGGATTGTTTATAAAAGATGATTTTTGTAATGATTATAATGTGAAAATTGTTGATAAAAGTTATGATTATATATTGTGGATTCAATGTTCTGAAAAACAATCAGGCTTTATTTTTCATGTATGTGTCTGCTATCTACCACCCGAAAATTCTAGTCGAAAAGTTGATGTCTGTGACTTTTATGAACAACTTCTTACTGATGTTTATACATTTCAAATGAAGGCCCATTTTTCATAACAGGTGACTTTAATAGTAGAGTCGGTGAATTTGAAGATTTTATTATTGGAGTTGATGTTCTTGCCAGACAGAAATATTGTAGATTTTAAAAGTAACTCCTATGGTGAAAAACTAATTTAATTTATAATTGATTGTAATTTATGTATTTTAAATGGTCGCAATTGTATAAATAACGATTTTACATCTGTATCTGTTAAGGGGTTAGCGGCTGTTGATTTCTGTTTAGTACCACATGAAAACTTACATATCTTACAAGAATTTTCTGTAACTAGAAGTAGTGAATTAATTTCGAAGCTGTCGCTAAGGGAGGAATTTTCACCATCTGCCATTCCAGACCATTCTGTGTTGAAATGGACGGCCTATTTCTCTGAATTTCTTGGTGGTGATGAAAATCCTGTTTCTCGGCCGATGGCGGATTATACTGCTAGTTATGAAAAATTTGATGTAAAATCTTTCGCGGAAGATTTTATGAATAATATTGATTTTTATAGCAGATGTGCATAATACTGTTATAGATCAGAACAGAGTTTACGTTTACAAAACCATATTGATATGGCTTACTCAGAACTATGTACTTCCATTAAAGGTGAAATGTTTGATAAATTAAATGTAAAATATGTGAATGTACCTTTCATAAATTCAAATAAAAGAAAAAGAGTTGGTAAACCTTTGTGGAATGAACGCCTATCTTCCCTATGGTCTAAAATGTGTGACACTGAACGGAACTGGCTGAAATGCGCAGATGGTTCGAGAAAGAAATTATCAAAACCCTTGTTTGTTGCAGCTAGAAAAGCTTTTGATAAGGAAGTACAAAGCAGTAAAAGAACATACTGGGTGTCCTTTCAAAACAGCTTGTTTTCTGACTGCGATGATAATAATACCGAGTTTTGGAAGACCATTGGTAGGGTTGGCTTTCTCAATCAAGGTCAAAGACTATACCTTTAGAAGTGAAACTATCAAATGGGTCTGTATCTACAGATATAGAGCAAGTTTTGTCTAAATGAAAGCAAGATTTTAGTCAATTTTTTGTATCTAGAGGCTCTATACCTAGTGACAGTAATTCAGCAACTACTACAGGTGATTTTAACCAAGATAGATGTCTAATGCTAAATAAAAGTATTTCTATTGACGAAGTAATAAAAGCTACCTTGAAAGCTAAGAAAGGAAATGCGTGTGGTATTGACAATATAGTGGTTGAGATTTTACAAAATGATTGTTCTGTGTCATGTTTACAAGTTTTATATAACGTATGTTTTAATGCTGGTATAATTCCATCAAAATGGAACAAAATGATTATTAATCCTATTCCTAAAAATAATAGGTCAGATCCAAGGGATCCTTTATCTTATCGAGGTATTGCACTATCTTGCTCAATGTATAAATTATATTGTTCGATTTTGAATCACAGATTATCCAATAGGGTTGAAAATGAAAAATAGTATAATTGATGAACAAAATGGTTTTCGTACAAAGAGAAGCACAATTGATCAGGTTTCAACCCTCACTAATATTATTGAGACACGAAAGAAGTTAAAGTTATCAACGTATTGTGGTTTTATTGATTTCAAAAAGGCGTATGATTTTATAGATAGAAATATTTTATGGACTAAACTATCTCAGTCATATATTGGTATAGGAGGAAAGATTTTAGATGCTTTAAAGTATCTATATAGTAATGTTACATTATGTGTTAGAATAAATGGTTTATGTACAGATTGGTCTAATGTTGAGTGTGGTTTGAGGCAGGGTTACTCGGTATTTTCCCTTTTATTTAATCTGTACATAAATGATTTAGCTGTAAGTATTAAAGACCTAGATAAAGGTGTTACTCTTGATAGTAGTAAAATATTTATTTCATTATATGTAGATGATATTGCTCTATTAGCAGAAAAGGAAGAATATTTGCAATTTATGCTTGAAAATTTATATCAGTGGTGTTCTGAGAATCATATGAATGTTAACCCTGAAAAGAGTGATATTATACACTTCAGATCTCAATCTGTCAACCGAACTTCAAATAATTTCACATGTGGACCTCAGGAGTTGAGAGTGGTTGACAGGTATACTTACTTGGGGCTGTTATTAAATTAGTTCCTTGATTATGATCTTAGTGCTAAAAATGTCTTCCACAGTGCAGGCAGGGCCCTTGGGTTAGTGATTGCCAAATGTAAATCTATAGGCGGAGTGCCATACAATGTTTTTTAAGAAACTAAATGATAGCACTGTTTGGCCAGTCATATCCTATGGGGCCTCAGTGTGGGGTATAAGATCGTTCTCTTGCATAAATGCAGTCCAGAGTCGAGCGATGCGCTTTGTCTTGGGTTTCGGCAAATATACACCAAACAGTGCTCTCTATGGTGAATTATCATGGCAACCACCACATGTGAAACAATGGAGATCTGTTGTTCAGCAATGGCATAGATTGAAACGTATAGACGACAATAGAATTAATAGTAAAGTGTTCTCAATATGTTGTCATAGAAGTAATAATAACTGCAGAAATTTGCAATTTTCTGTTAAAGAGGCATTTTCACGATTTGGTAAATTGACAAAATTAGAAAAAGTTGTTTAAGATTCGCAAATTTTCGATTTAGTTATGATATTTGTGAGGAAACCGTATTACTGAACATTTACCATGCTCTAAAATAGTCATTATAAGCATCTTTTGACGATTAAAAACCTGAAAATTATAAAACGTTGCAACGCTAAACGATTGAATAATTTGGAGAGTTCTGTTGTTGTTGCTATACTTTGTGAAACTACGATGATCGCTTATATATAGTATAAAATACATCTAACATTGTATGCGGAAGAATGGTCGAGTGGTCTAAGTCGGAGACTTTTACGCCAGGACTCCAGGGATCAGTAGTTCGAGCCCTGTCGAGGGTTATTTTTTTATTTTTCAAATTTTATTCTTGAATTTTTACTGGAGCTTTTTAGAGCAAATGTTTACATTTATCAATAGAAAGCATTCAATGACAAACACAATCGGTGAAAAGGCCCCTTAAATCTTATTTCAGAAGTATTGATATGTTGAATTATCTTGATGAATGTGCAACAATTACCTCCAACCAATTATGTAATCTTGTAGAATCTGTAATCATGAATAAATGCATAGAACAGTGGAAAGATTCAATACAGAGTGAACAAGGTCCATCCCGTACTGGTAGGAACAAACTTAGAACATATCGTATTTTTAAGCATGATTTTGAAACAGAAAGCTATTGAAATCTAAAATGCCCATAAAATATAGTTCTTCTTTTGCTAAATTCCGGTGTGGGGTGGCACCTTTTCGACTCGAAACAAGAAGATATGAGAATTTACCTGAAAATTTACTGTTATGTCCAATTTGCAATTTATCAATCGAAAATGATATTCATGCAATTCTTAAATATTCTGCTTATGCTGACGATAGAAATGTCTTATAAGGTAAGTCCACAGAAATAGACAACAA
Source organism: Dreissena polymorpha (assembly GCF_020536995.1). NCBI lineage: Eukaryota > Metazoa > Mollusca > Bivalvia > Myida > Dreissenidae > Dreissena > Dreissena polymorpha. Next base: position 143,598,738 of record NC_068358.1, on the reverse strand, counting down.
CTTTATTAATATGTCAGACCAGGATAAATTTATATTTCTCTTTTACAATAAAAGTGTTATGTATGAGACTGCCCAAACCTGTTACACAATACTTTAATCTAGAAATAACTATTTGTATAGATAGTGTAGTTGGGTCGTAGGTCTGGTCTGTTGTATGTACACTGGCAGTGTCTTGGTCTTGGTCAATTGGTCTGTGTTGCAACCCCATGTGATGACAACCTGTGAACATGCAATGGATTACCATTTTTCTTGAGTATACTAACAGATGTTTAGATTATTTATTCTTTTAGTCTTACTTGATCTTACTGTTTTACATAGTGTACAAGAAAACATTATAATTTCCTAAGAATATGATATAGTACATATCAGTGGTGCTAATCATTCACTTCAGGCCTGGCCTGTGGTGTTATGTGTTTTATCTACATTTTACAATCTTGGCAAAAGTCACGATATTTCATTTTAGTATCTTAAAATTCTTGTTTTAAGGCAGTTTTTAATCTTATAAATGAAAGTTAAGATTAGCACTACTGACATGGCTTTTATTTAACTGTACAGTTGTTGCATTTTTGAATGCATCAGGTATATACTCTCTCCAGTAATTCAGTAATCATGTTGTATAAATGTCAGATACACTTACACATATCAAGATGAAAACATTGATATTGCATACATAATATTCACACAATCACACTTACTCACTCACTTACGGAATACATGTACTATCTTTTACCATAAATGTGGTCTCTGTATTATATAGCCTATTTTTTATAGTCTCTTATAATTCAAATTTGAATGGCCATTTACAGATGTTGTTATACATGTGTTTTTATATCTTGTATATAATATGTTGTACATGTAAATGGATGAGATTGAAATAAAATAAAATATGCAAATACCATTTGTACAGGTCTGTTATTTGTAAATGGATGTAAACATTAAATTCTCCCAGGGGCCTATACAAACAAACAACTTTGTTTGTATAGGTCCCTGATTCTCCTTATTTTATTAGGTATTGTAAAATGATTTAGAAATCAAAATGCCCATCATCCTTTTCGGGTTCTTTAATAGAACGTATAAGTAAACAAGCAATTATTAAGTATTTAATACGGGACATGTACAATAAAAAGTTATACATGTATTAACAAATTATATTTATAACATTAGCATGTATTTTAATAATGTGTATATTATCAATATTAAAAATCGTGTCGGTTTTGTTAAAACGTCCTTATTTTCCGAAAAACATATTATTGTTCGTTTATAAAATGAAAAGTTACACAGTTTTTAAAAAGCTGAATGTGATACTATGCCGATTACGCCCACGCGCGAGTTCTTATCATCATATTGAACCTGTCATCGCAATTCACCGCAGTGACATCACTGCGTTCCACGGTGGTCCATGGTGTATCGCGGTGACAAAAGTTCTTAACACGCAGGACTAAATCACAGTGATGCGTTTTTAATGATAGAATACAAAGCATTGCAAATTGCATCAAATTATGGAATAGAAGAGCGCTAACGCCAAATGGTAGAATAACAGTTGTCAAATCACTTTTATTAGTCCCCTACCGGTTTCTGCGGAGGGGACTTATGGTTTTGTCAGTCCGTCAGTTCGTCAGTCCGTCACACTTTTCTGGATCCTGCGATAACTCTAAAATTTCTGAATATTTTTTCATGAAACTTGGAATATGGATAGATGGCAATATGGAAATTATGCACGTCATTTCATTTTGTTCTTATGTCAAAAATTGTGGTTTCTATGGCAACAAATAGACTAGAAATACTGCTGAAAATTGGTGTTTTTTTTTCTGGATCCTGCGATAACTCTAAAAGTTCATAATATTTTTTCATGAAACTTGGAATATGGATAGATGGCAATATGGACATTATGCACGTCATTTCATTCTGTTCCTACGTCTAAAATTATGGTTGCTATGGCAACAAATAGACTAGAAATACTGCTGAAAATGGTGTTTTTCTGGAACCTGCGATAACTTTAAAAGTTTTTAATATTTTTTCATGAAACTTGGAACATGAATAGATGGCAATATGGACATTATGCACGTCATTTCATTTTGTTCCTACGTCAAAAATTATGGTTGCTATGGCAACAAAAAAAAAATTCTGGCAATGGTGAAATTTCTGACAATGGTGGAGCCGGTAGGGGACTTTTATTGCTTGGCAATAGTCTTGTTACCGCTGCTAACAAATTTATTGTCTACATTACCAACCCCAAATCAACAAATATTAAATAAAATAAATAGCATGTTTTACGAATTTGTTTGGTAAGGTCAGCCAAGAATAAAAAGTAAAGTACTTATTAAAGATTATGACAATGGGGGTTTAAAAATGGTTAATGTCTTTTCGTATGTTAAAAAGTTAAAAATTCTATGGTTAAACAGACTTATTACATTTTATAGTAGTACATGCTATGGATTTGCACTTAAAAATATACTTGTATTAGAAAAAAATAGTTAACTTCGGAAAAAGTTATATTGAGTTATGTGTAAGACAGATGTGTAATCCTTTTTGGAGTGACGTATTAGAATCTTTTGCATATTTTATCGACCATTTTCCAATTTCACGAAATTTCAAGAACTTCCATTATACTTTAACCATAAGTTTTCAATTGGACACGGACATTTTTATGTTCCTAGTTGGTATAATAAAGGAATACGATTTGTTAAAGTAATCATGAATTACAATGGAGCATTTTTAACTACAACGGAATTTGAACAAAAACTAGGCGCTAGTGTGAACTTTCTACAATTTGAAGGAATACTACAAGAGATTAAAAAATACTTAGAATTGCTTAAACTTGATAAAATCTCAACAATGAATAATGATTATTGTTTCCAAATCATCCCGGGATATATTAAGCCTATATTATTGCACAACAAAAATAACTCACTTATATATAACATATTAATACACAACAATGAAATTCCAACAGGCCAAGTAAAATGGAACAGCCTTTTCAGTATTGAAAGCTCAGAATGGAGAAGTCGTTATGCATGGGTATTTAAAACCAGAAAAGATTCATACAACCAATGGTTCCAAGTGAGACTGACTCACAACATACTAGCCACAAATAATTTGTTTAAAAAAAAATAAGTGACTCAGACAAATGTACTTTCCTTTCTGTAAAACAGAAACAAAGACTCTCGTCCATTTATTTTGGAGTTGTAACGTCATACAAATGTTTTTACATCACATCACATCTGCTATTAAAAACATTGATAACAATTTTAGTTTTGATTCTAAAACATTTATACTGGGATCAGTTGGTAACCAATCTGAAAAGTATAACGTTTTATGTCTCGAAATAAAACGCTTTATTTATTACTGTAGACGTACAATGGTAACCCCTACAATTCATGGTCTCCGAAATAGCTGCAAAATAGCCTCTGCAGTTTTACAAAACACGCATTTAGCCAATTGTTATAAAAATTCGTGGGAACTGGTCGAATCTCTTTGTAATACTAATTTACCTTCATAATTATTAGTATTTTTGTGTTGTATTTTTATAGATTTGGCATATATTATTGTAACATGACTGAATGTACTGTAATCCAATTTATTACTATTCCAGCGATGTTTGTATTTAACTGTACAATGCATATTGGCGAAAAAATAAATAAATGGAAAAATAAGTCAGTAATGCGTGGCGGAAGGCAGAAACCTCGCTAGACGATAATGGGCTGCATGTGCTTACCCATGACATCACTAATTAGTGAAACAATGGGCAATTACTTGGTGCATTCTCCTCGTCTAGTTTTTCGTCAATATATTATGTCTATTTGTATATCCATTTAGGTAGAGACGATATTGAACTTAATGCAAAACAAACATAAATTAATACTATCCATAGTAATCGTATGCACTATGTTCCAGTTTAAGCACAGTTAATATAACTTTGTTCACTATAAAATACACTAGTAAAGCTATAATAATTGTATCGCCCTATTGGTGCAAAACGGATACCATGTTGCATTAAAATAAGAAAGCACATGGTACTTTTTTGCACCAATTGGGCGGTATATGAACAAAACATATCGAACATAATTGAGGAAAATTTGTCAGACAAATATTGCTCATATGGGCGTCGTCGTTTTAGAGAGGAAGCTTTAAGTATTTCTGCTGTTTATTCTTTTATAAATCATATGATCCCAGGGCATGGCATTATTGATACAAGGGGCATGATTTAAAGCTCTGTGTATTTTGTTTTATAAACGATTTGTCAACTTTACTTTCTTTAAATCTGTTTTAGCCCTGATTATGATCATGTGTGGCATACCGACACGATAAAGCAACTTTGAAAAGGACACTCTGTGTATTATTATACAGTTGTATTAAAACCTTACCAGCACTAATGGAGGAGATGTCGTTTGAAGCAGAAATATTTGACTACTCACGTCTAACGAAACACGATGAAAGACGCCGGATACCATTTTCTACAATAGCTCACCATGAACATTGTGTGCTGATGTTAGCAAATAGAGAGATTCAATTCTAAAACGCATTTAAAGATATATCGTTCGTGTAACATGATCTATTGTTTTTATGTTTATTTCAAGCGCTACTTGTTTAATATTAACCCATTTATGCCTAGCGTCTAGAAAAAAGGCCTTGGCAAACAGAGTACACCCAGATGAGACGCCGCATGATGCGGCGTCTCATCAGGGTCTGTGCTGTTTGCTTAAAGGAATTTCTATAAGAAATATTCTAAATATAGAAATAAATGTACTAGACATCCCTTATTTTGGAAACAAATTTATCCAATTTAGAAGGATGGGAGAGTCTACTAGGCAAAAATGGGTTAAAGTACCCGCTGGTATATGAGAAGTTTTAGCAAGTAACGCGATTTATAACAGCTCATTTTATATCCTTGAAACAGTACCAGAACACGCAATAAATAAATAAGTTGTAACATTGCATATTTAATTTGTATGAATTCTTTTGATGACTATACTATACGTTTTAAAACAATGAATACATTAATAGCAATTCCAAAATGATTTATATACATGTATCAGCATTTTCTAAAACCCAAATCTACATAATTATTAACATGCCAATTTATCAAATAAAAACAAAAACATTATATGAAAAACCATGAAAATACAAGCCCTCTCAAACGATTATAAATGCTAAAAATGAAAAGTGTAAATTATATATTATAATAACTGGGGTCTGACCGCAAACGGTACAATTATACGTTCTATTAAAGAACCCTTGGGCGTCTCAAATACTATAATGCATACGTAAAAACTAAATACTATTTTAAGGTGTTTAAATGGGTATTGCCGCTTGGATTATTAGAGCTTTAGCTCCGCATGACTTAACCGGGACCAACACATATGTGAGTTAATTTTAATCAAAACAACATTCTGGAATTCTTAGTATAGTTAGAGGGTTGCACTAGACAGACCAAGTACTTGTATAATGCCTATCATTATTGTGTGGTGAAAGTCTTCTTTATTTTATATATGATTTTTTTCTTATGTATTATTCCTTCTAAGTATTTTTTCTTGTTATATGCATTCAGAAAATATTAAGTTTGTTTCATGTTATTATTTATTATTGTCAAGTTAATATGTGTCACAATCTGAATAATTGATAGTAGTTTATACTATAATCCTACTGAAGTGTCTTTTTTATAAGAACCACATTATTCTTTCTTACAAAATACATTTCATACAAAGTCTTAATATCAAAAGAGTAATAATATTTTTAGACTAATACAACTGTCAAAGACCAATCATAATTCACAGAATGATTCTTGAGATGAAAGTAAAACATTCTGAGTGGAATAATTACACATTTGAAGAGCTTAAAGAAAGTATGAAATAGTTCTCATTAAAAGCGTTTCTTTCGTTGAGATAGATTATATAACCATAAAAGGGATAAATCGTTTCTAATTTTGTTTTGTTTATCAGACAGAGGAAAAATGATTATAATGTTAATTTGAATGTGAATGAGAAAGTACGTTGTGTTACAAACAAAACAATGGTTTCTAAATTTAGAAAGTGTTTTTTTACTATTTTGTAAATATTATATAAGACTGTGATTTAATAATACAATTAACATACAGTATAGCCGTGCAGCAATTAGAACCCAGATCAACTGATGGCTTTTTGCATGATAAAATATACCACAGAAAAACGTGATTTTGACGTCCTGTGTGTAGTTGATTTGATATATATCTTAAGACCCATACCTTAAATACGTCTGGATATCGTATCTCATGTTTATATTACTGTGCAAAATAAAAAAAGATTATATATTTTTTTATAGATAATAAGCGTTTTGCTTTTGAGGTTTTACCAAGAAAATATTTAATAAACAAAAGCTCGGTGGGAGCCAAATTTCTCCCTCCCCTCCCACACACACCAAAAGGGCCTTGAGACAGGATTATTGATCGGAAACGATTTCACACTTTTTTATTTCAACATTGACCTTTACCTTTGACATAGTGACCCACATTTCAATAGGGATCATCCACTGTCGAAGGCCAATGCACATATTACGTATCAAGCCAATCGATTAATTGTTGATGAGTTATTTATCGGAAACGATTTTCACACCTATTATGAAAGTGACCGTTTCTTTTGACATAGTCACGACGTTTTCAATAGGGGTCATGCACTTTCCAAGGGCACTAATATACATATAAAGTATCAAGTCAATCGGCCCGTTCGTTGACGACTAATTGATCGGAAACTATTTCCAAGCTAAATGTGACAGTTAGCTTGACCTATAATATAATTACCCCAATTCAAAGGGGGGTTAATCTACTGTCCTAGGCCAAAGCACATGTGAGGTATTAAGCCAATCGCTAAATTCATGGACGAATTATTGATCAGAAACGAATTTCAAACTATTTATTTGTGACAACGACCTTGATATTTGACCTAGTAACCTAAATTTAAATAGGGGTCATCAATTGTCCAAGGCAAATTCACATGTGAAGTATAAAGCGAATCAGGCAATTCGTCGACGAGTTATTGATCAGAAACAAACTGGTCTACCGCCAGACATACCGACAGACCAACCGACCGCCCGACCGACTGACCGACCGACATCAAGCATAACAATATACCTCGTCTTCTAAGAAGGGGGGGGGGGTAAAAGGAGACATTTAATATATATTCATTAGGGTTTTTGGGGACGGCATGTTTTGCCCGTACTTATTAATTTGATTGGGTGAATAAATCATCATTTAAGCTTTTTTAGATTAAATTGAACTGAAACTGCAAGAAACAATATATAGGGTCGCCAATGGTTACGGTCGTCTTTACCCAAGTAGATACAAGCAACCAGAGGGACTTCAGGCTTTAGGTATATTTTGTGTTATTTGTTAACTAATGTTAGGTCATATTGTATTTGTTTTTTTAAACAATGTATGACGCCGACTGTGAGTGCTCTGAAGCAGTATTGAGAACAAATAAAGCTTTTACCATTAACATTTAAATAAAACACCAAAAGGTCCATAGAGAAGGGAATATTTTGAGCAAAGCGGAGTGATTTGAACACATATGTCGTTAATCCTATATCCAATCCATAACCCTTTGAATAGAACATTTTGAAACCTGTTTTACTGTCCTAGAATAGGAAAACAATGTTGTTCCAAGTGTATCTGTATTTATTATAAAATTATTTATAACGCTTTAGCGTTGTAAGGTTTGATCCAAGGGGCATGTTTTTAACAAAATTACAAGAAGACACACAGGACATTACATGCAAATATAAAAACCTTTGGACCTTGCAGTTTAAGAGATGAAGATTTCTCAATTTTTCAATAAATACAATCATCGAAAACAAGTAAGTTTGATTCAAATAAACTTGGTAGAGGGCCACCATACCATGTTTAACGCCAAATATTAAACACCAGTATCCAGGGCTTTAAAGGAAAATATTTAAAATGTGAAGTTTATTAATCTATTTAAATCTTATGATCCTTGATGGTACCAAGTTCTGACTACATGTGAATGATTTAAAAAAATTGGTGAACAACCACTATACATGCCCAATACGTAACATCACGGGCCTACTTGTTTTACACTTTTCAAACTGTTGCTTTTAACAATTAACAAAACCAAGTAACCCCCAAGAGAGGGCCAATTTTGATCTCAAAAGCATTAGTTTAACCTTCTATGTAAAAACAAACGCCATACTAATTTTAGTTAGACGTATAAAACCCTTTTCCCGTGTGGTTTTAGTGGAGAACACATTTAAAACGTATTAGTTAATCTAATTTTAGCTCCACTAACCTACATATGAACAGGAACAGTGCTACAACTTTGAAAGAGGTTCATCCAAAACCATTAGTGTAGTGTTTTTAAATATGCCGAGCGGTTCATGAGGTTAAGTCCTTAGAAACAAATGTAAACGGACGGCCACATCTCGCACGCATTGAAGGGCGATGGACCAAATGGTATCAAAAGCCACACTTTGTGCTTATGTGAGATAATACATTTGACCTAGGGTAATTGTCTCGATTCACATGTATTGCTTAATATTTTCTAAAAATTTGGTGAAATACGGTAAAGCTTAAGCATGTGTTGAATAAGTTGGTGTCCTTTTTGCATTACGTTCAGGATTAAGTAGGAATATCGTTTAGCATGGGTGATAAGTTGGTTCCTTTTTCCTGGTTCCTTATTCCTTTTTCGAATAAGGAATAAGGAACTGTTCCTTATTCCTTATTCACGCGTAACATATTTGATATATGGTTTAAAAGAACAATAATGCAAACATTTTTTAAGTAAAGCAAAACAAAATAACTCGAATACACTTACTTTATGTATTACGTTACATATTCATGTTTCTTCTACGCGCTTGTATAGGATTTCTTGTTTAAACCGAACCGATATTTTCTAATTCGAATACTTACTTCACATCAACAAAACCTAAAGCATATAATATCGTTTTACATGTATGTGATAAAATCAATCTTTTACATTTAAACATGTTTGTTTTTATTTATAATCCAGTTCCTTATTCGAGGCTGAATAAGGAAAAAGGAACCAGTTCCTTATTCCTTATTCAAGCCGAATAAGGAACTGGCATTTTCTTACTTAAACATCAATGAAATTGATCCAAACTTAACCACATATATGAACATATTATTTATATATTGTTTTTTTTATGTAAAATTCTAATTGCAATACAATTCTACTAAATTTTAAGTGATGATTATCCAGTTCCTTATTCAGTGTGAATAAGGAATAAGGAACTGGTTCCTTATTCCTTATTCAAATCGAATAAGGAACAGGAATTTTCTCTCAATAAATTATAAGTCAAAACGAACCAACGAGACAAATAACTCAACAAAAATTATTATAAATGTATGTCGGGTGTAACAAATATTAATTGCAGTACATTTCTGCTTTGTTTTATTTAATAATAACGTAGTTCCTTATTCGGTTTGAATAGGGAATAAGGAACTGTTTCCTTATTCCTTATTCAAATCGAATAACAAGGAACTGGAATTTTAATACAAAACAAAATATTACAATGAACCAAAGGGACCAATAAATCAATGAAAATAATGTTTAATGTAGGTTTGGTATAAAAAAAACAACATTATTTGCAGTACATCTCTAATAAGTTTCATTTAATGATAACATAGTTCCTTATTCGTATTGGAAAAGGAATAAGGAACTGGTTGACGCATTGAAATCGCTTTGCAACCTTAATCATATCCGCTTGTAACTGTTTAGGTATAAACAATAATGGGATAGCTAAATAATGACTGGTATTCAGCTATCGGAAAATCTTCTCTAGAAGTTAGGGTCAGAAAAAAAATCAAGAAGTATAACAGTCATATAAATTAAAAAATCTTAAATTAAAGATAGCCAATAATGTTCAGTTTCAGTTTCAGTTTCAATAATATTTCAATTATAACGAATATATAGCTGTGCTATTCTAGAATTATCCAAATTTAAATATCCGAATTATGGCCTCTCAATAAGGAATTGGCGTAAAGTTAGTTCCTTATTCGGAAGCCTGTATTTCGGAAAATCACTTTCGGATATGTTATATTTAAGGCACAGCCTCGAATAAGGAACTGGATTATAAATAAAAACAAACATGTTTAATTGTACACGATTGATTTTATCACATACATGTAAAATGATAGTATATGCTTTAGGTTTTGTTGATGTGAAGTAAGTATTCGAATTAGAAAATATCGGTTCGGTTTAAACAAGAAATCCTATACAAGCGCGTAGAAGAAACATGAATATGTAACGTAATACATAAAGTAAATGTATTAGAGTTATTTTGTTTCGATTTACTTGCATTATTGTTGTTGTAAACCCTATAACAAATATGTTATGCGTGAATAAGAAATAAGGAATAGTTCCTTATTCCTTATTTGAATAAGGAAAAAGGAACTAGGAAAAAGGAACCAACTTGTCACCCATCGTTTACTTTTCAACATTTATCATCGGTTACTTTGCCTAATTTTCAAGAGAACAAATTTAACCATTTAAGACAACTTGGATCAGGCTTAAGTCCACCAGTTTAAATAAATACATTTGGATATAAATTTATTTTAAAAAGTCATATGATAGTTATGAGCAGCATCCGTAAAAACGCTAAACATCACGGAAACTTTCCACGCAATCGCGACCGCTATTCAGGTTCCTCAGGTTATATTAAGTGAATTTATATAAACGACGATCTTTTCTAATTGTATGTTCTTATCAGTATAACTAAAGAACATTATTACACAAATATATCAACAAAAACTAACAATCCATTGGCCCTGGGGATCATAGAGTGGATTCAGAAGGGACTGGCGAAGAAACTGGTCTTGGTTATTTTTTAATCATACTACTGCCTGTGATTGCAGACGGAAAGCAGTTGCGTCAGTCGTTGCTGCTATTTGAATATGCAAGGGTCACGAATTTGTTATAATGTAAGGGTATGGAACAATTGCGGTATATCAATCGTAGGTTAATGCGGAAATAAGATTAATTTAGGACTGCACCAATTTAAAAATACATAGCTATTTGAAATTCCTGAAATTACGTATAGGAACTAGGACGAATATACAAAACATATTTAGAAACCTTAAAAAGTGAGTTTATAATACCAAACTACATATATTTTGTTTAATCTTATGTGGTTGTTTTGAACCATCATTTTTGCACTTCAATCGACCGTCATTTTCAAAGCGCAAAGATATGAAATGAGTATTGAGAGTAAGCACATAGTCGGTTTTAAAACAAAAATTCCGGATAATAAAATAACATCAGGGCCCCAATGTCGGTCGGGTATAAACTTGTCTTTTGAAAGGTTTCTAATAAGACCCAGACCAACGTGATTTGAAGAGGAATGTCATCTGGTAATTTCTATATCTCCCAATTCAATATAATCAGCTTTTCTTTATAATAAGTGTTATATAAACATTAACTTCTATTTATATATACTATTGATTGTTTGATAATTTATTATTGTCGTTGAAATGACATGCATTTACACTAAATTTCTATAAAACACAAGTTTTAAAATAGGCGAAACGGAGAAATTATTAGAAATAAGTTTCTATATAATTTTTTTTTGTGTTACTTAGCCTAAAATTAAATAGTTTCGGTACACGTGCTCGCCTGTTAGGTTTCGGCAGAAAATCGAGTAAAAACACTTCATGCGTACTACGTGAACTGTACATTACATCACATGCACTCGAATATAAACTTATTCACACGCATTTCTTACAAAACACAAGAATTATTAGCGAATTAAACCTTATTGGTTGGAATATAAATAGATTTTAGCTTAAACCTCATTCAGTGTGCTTTATTCCTATCTTGAATATTGTTGAAAGATGTTTTCCGTTATTGGAAACGTAAGATATGCCTGTCACTGTCAACAACTATTGGACTATACGTTAAACACGTAACAGCTGTTACGGTCACTCGTACTTAAGGATCTAAGCGGCTCTCTGCTTCAATTATTTGCATCCAATGATATTTATATGTCATTGACTAAATAAAATTGTCTCATATAAACTTTATTTGGGAAACAATTTTTTTGAGTTTATTTCTTGGATATAACATACTTTGGTAAATAAAAAAGCTATATAAGTTTTGTTTGTGAAAGGCATTTGATAAATAACACAGTTTTTTTAACTGGTATTTGTCTACGCTGATATATCAACTTATGATGGAGGTATTCAACCAAATGGAAAATTTAACAAACAATACCAACACAGTTACAGGTGATGATGGACATCCTTATAATTTCTTGGAGGTCGTCAATTTTGTTATTTTAACAATTCTAATGGTAATTGCGTTTGGGGGCAACGGCATCGTTGTGTTGGTGCAGTATAACAGTAAGTTTAAGTCCAGCACAGACGTGTTTGTCATGACCATGGCTATCTTTGATTTCTTTTCCGGGATGTGTAGTATACCAATGCGGATGCTCGGAGTTCGAAGACAAGTTTGGATTAACCTGGTATCGTATATATATTGTGGATTGTATACTTACATCGTTTATGTTACAAGTATTTCTACAAGTATTTTACTATCCACCATAGCTGTCGACCGCTACATGAAAACTTGCCGGCCACACAACAATCTCATCTCAACAAAACGTGCTAAGATATTCTGTGCTGCATTAAGTATAATGACAATAGTTATATGTACACCGGCATTTTTTTCCAGAGAGTCTTCAGAAGTCACGTATTGCAAACATGGATTAGTCGGCGCAATATTTGAGTATAGTATTGCTTTCCTATTTGTAGTTCTCTTCGTCACTACATGTGTCACTTACACACTTGTCGCAAGAAAATTGCGTCGGCAGCATAAAGTTCGGGCCGCGCAGTTGAACAATATAAACGGTGACCAACAACAAACTGGTGAAAAAGTTCCTGCTCATTTCACATTACCAGGACCAAGTACTTCGGATAATGATGGGATTAATACGATCCAAGCTTCAACTAGCCAAGCCAACGGCAGTAATAATCTAATGGCAGACCCGCGTCCTCCCAAAAATACAGAAGTTGGAAAATCAGCTATACATGTCATCAAACAGAATAAAATAAAACAAATTCGCCAATCAGAAGAGAAAGTAAAGCTTATGACGCTAGCTATGTTTCTCATCACGACGGTGTTCGTTCTTTCTTGGATAATATCGTGGATTGCATTGAGTTTTCCTGTGTCAGACAACAGAATTTTGAAACTGGTTCAGCAAATGTTCGGCACTATGTACATTATTAATTGCGTTTCGAACCCTGTGTTTTACGGTTGGTTAAGCTCTGAGTTCCGCAAAAAAACCAAGGCAGTTTTAACAAAACTATACATATGTCGGGAACAACAAATGCCCAACTAATGTGTTGCATAATAGTCATTGTAAGATTTGTTCTTTACAGTTGAATTCGGCTTAAATTATTCCTAAAGTACAAAACACGATCACTTAACAGCATCTACGTATGTGTTATTGAAAAATGTAACATTTTTTCTAAACCAGTACTGCAGATTTAAAGATACAGTGGTGCTTTCCCTGCAAGCACTGAAAAAAATTAAGAAGCTTTTGTTGTTGTTTTTGTTGCTGCTGCACCTGCTGTTTTTGTTATCTATCTATATATCTTTATTTGTCTAACCCCCCTTTCGGGTATAATATTATCTTTATTTACGCATTCCATTTATACAATTGAAATTTAAGTTTTAAATAACATTATAAATGCTGGCGTCTTCAGGCATTTTAGATTTTACAACGATTAAGCTATATATATAATCAGTCTGTTCGTGTATTTTTGTCTTCAATTATATGTTGCTTACTTATATTCCTACCGTGTTGTTTACCGTTATTTCTTTGAATATTCATATTCTTTAGCATTTTGCTTTCGTGTCATGATTCGGTCACCTAGAGTGCAGGTGTTTTAATGTTGTTGTTGTTTTAGTATACGAGTATTTTTGACCGATATACATATTTTTCCATCGCTCGTGCATTACGTTCTGCTTTGTTTATTAAAACTGGTATAATTCATCAAATAAATTCCATCTAGTTCAGACATCGTTTTGTTATTCGTATTTGATAAGAAAAAAAAGTCAAATACGATCAATTCGACAATGACTGAACGGTCCTTCATATCTTTGTGTTTCTTAAATACTCTGATTAAATGTTTAACCTTAGACAAACACATCATATATGATACAAACTGTAATTCCAAACCTTCATGTAATTATGATATATATTGGTTTAAAGAGACTTGACTACATATTGACAAAAGGACCATTTTAACAGTTAAATTAGATAGACTTTACATGAAACATGCATTATTTTGTAAAAAGAGGCTAGACTAACAATTAAGAATTAGAAAAACAATAACATTAAAATATGTTATTGTGTTGCTTGATATTCGTTAATCGTAGTCGATAAAATAATAAATTAACGCGTTTAACAAACGTGAGTAAATGTATTTCTTGAACATAGCGGTCAACCAGTGGTTTCACTTATTTCAGTTTCAACGATTACTCAGTATACACCATCTGTATGTTCTTCTTAACAATCATTTATCAGTCATCATATATCAATATAGAAGTATTTGAGTTCCAACAAACCATTACAATACGCCATGTTTCCTTAACAAAAAGGGTCCCACATAGTTGCATTTAAGATCGTTAGCTTTTATTTACGTATACACTGCACTGCATATAATACAACAACGCTTTCATATAACCATATGACGATTATTTCACTGCCCTTTTTATTTTTACATACTATTTATATCAATTAATTATCGTTCATATTTCATTCATTTCATTCATTGTTTGCTAATCCCAATGAAACATGATATTGCTGCGAAATTATGTTGTATGTGTATTTATTGAAATAAAGAAACAATACCCAAAACGTATGTGTATGGCTTGTTACTTGTAAATGTTGCGTATGTTTGCAACGGATATGCTAACGACAATAGTTTTACAAACAACGATCACATTCAATATCTAATAATGTAATTAACGCAATGGGTTTGCATACATGGTATGTATTATATATGAAAGGTCGTAACGTGAGATTCAAATCGCTTTTACCCATTCTTCTTAGCTACAGCTGTGTTAAGTCGCCATTATACTATCAGATGTAGTAGTTATCGCATAGTTTGCCTAATTAAACACATTTAAGGTTTTATCCTATTTGAATAACAGGATAATCAGTGACACTGATGGAAACTCCCCGTTAATGGCCGTGTCTTTGCATGGGTTAATTGAACGGAAGGGAATAGAACTATTTATAATTGAAAGATCAATAACTCATTAAAAACATAAACCTTAAACCTGCACATATGTACAATTATACCCAATGCTAAGTAAGTTTCGTCGTTTGTGGATCTTTGCGATCTTTGTGGATTTTTTTTTATCCTGAATAAGTGTCATATGTGTAATCAAAAATAAAATTAAAATGCATTTAAATCATTAGTCACGTCAATGGCTTATTATTTGTTTACCATAAATACCAAGAAATGGGTTAACACATGACATAATTTACCAAAAGTAATTAGAAAGAGACAATATTAAACCATATGTTCAACAAATGGACCAATACCAAGAGTAAAAAACGATTTATGGTGCTGTGATTGATCTTTCTTGGACAATGAAGTTGAACTCACAAGATGACTTTCAGGATAAGAATGTCCTATCCAAAGATTAAATTAAAAAAACTGGCTTAGCTAGTGTTATTCTTAGAATATGTACATATATTTAGGCTAATCTCTCATGTGTGATAGATAGTCACATAATGTCACCAGTATGTACAACTTCACAGGCAGTCGGTGAAAAAGGAAAGGGCAACTGCCAAATCCAGGGTGTATTAGTCCTTTATTATAAATCTCAGCATCATAATAAAGTCACGATTTTTATATTAACTTAATTATGTTCTCA
Organism: Dreissena polymorpha; assembly: GCF_020536995.1. Taxonomy (NCBI): domain Eukaryota; kingdom Metazoa; phylum Mollusca; class Bivalvia; order Myida; family Dreissenidae; genus Dreissena; species Dreissena polymorpha. The sequence continues at coordinate 143,582,848 of NC_068358.1, read as the reverse complement.
TATAATAAATGTATGTATTGTGTTTGCTATCGGTGTAATGCCGTGACTTCTCTTAGTTAAGTGAGAAAACTATGGTTTTTGTTTGATAATTTTCATGAGCAAATGGAATAAGAGAACATGAAGAAAAAACAACACATATTTGTGTTTCTTTGAATCACAAAATTTACCAAGATACGACTCTACCTTTAATTTGAACATACAATCGTTTTTAAATTAACGTTCAAACATTCATTTGAAAGGAATCGTGTGTATTTTATAAACTTTAAATCACAAATGATAATGAAGCTGCCTTTGATTTAAATACAGAGCTATATAAATGTAAAACAGACTGAATAACATACGAGTTTAATCCTTAGAAGGACAACATAATATAATAAATAACATTGCTTTGACATTTAAGCAAATGAACTACGAGAAAAATTCGTGGTATTACGGGTTTACGTTCGCGTTAAGCTATTTACAAAATTGGCCGTCAATGACTTAAAAACAAAGGCTAATGAAACTTGCATTCAAATGATATCACGCCTCATTGTATGAAACAAACTAAAGATCTTTTATATTGCGTCTGGGTCAATAAAAAACTTTTAACAATTCTTGAAATTTTAACAACCAAATAATACCGGTCTCAACAAAAGCGAGTATTTAAAATAAAATCTGAACATTCTATTCACATATTATTACAACACATGACAGAGGAATATTTAATAAAATCTATTAATAATATTTACATGGTTACATCAACACAATATTGTTTATTTCATGAAATATATAGGGAACAAGTAAACACCGATACCAACATGACTCCTCCTTGTATTTGCTGATTTGCTGCATAACAAAATGTGAATCAGTCACATTTGTTTGAAAAACGTTTTATCTATTTTGAGAAATAGTAATGAGATCGCTTTAAAGGACGTTTGATTGGTAAATTATTAGATTACTGTAAGAAAATGTGAATATGAGTGACGATAATAAACCTGGTTTATTACTGACACATCACTTTTAAAAGGAATTCGATAAATTTCATGAAAATTTATTTAATCGACTTTACATAATTTTAACTTCTGATCAATGTTTCAAACACGTATCCGAGATTCTTGCTATCAATTTGAAACTTAAAGATAGCAAACGCATTAAAGGTCTAACAAAACAAGACATTTACTATAAAATATCATAATTTGTTTGCTGACACCTCTCAATTATATGACGGCACATGTGCCGCTCTCAACTGGGTCTCTTAGACATTGTCGATGAAATATTAACATTATCTGAACATAAAATTAACTAAATAAATATGAAAAGGCTCTTGAATAGTGTTCTAGGCGATTAAAACTTGATAAAAACACATGGGGACCAGCAACTTCTAAAGTTCTTGGAATATTGTATGACATTACATTAGCAAACACGGAAACAACAACATTTGCAGACAAAATTAAACGTTCAAACAGTTAACTCGATGGATTCATTAATGTATTTCATCTCGGGGAAAAAAACGGTTATTTAGTAAATGATTCTTCCGCTTATTGCCCATTTGTTGCGTTCCCAATATTAAAAAGTATGATTATAAAGCAAATGTATATACTTTTTATCAATTCATATTTGATTGTACAAGTAAAATAAACAAGCACATTTACCATAAACGAATATAATTAAGGTTTTTCTTTAATGCTGGTTGTTTATTCTTTCGAAATCATGCATGATGCAGCTTTTATAAAGAGATTAAAACTATTACAAATTTGCCAAATCAGTTCTGATTCTGCAGCAAAATGTATACTGATAGGATCTATACCGATATATTTTGTTTGAAAATATGTTTTTAACAAAAACATATATCTTGTCTTGTGAATAATTTACTTTAGTCACAGGTAAATATATATTCTACATATATATTTACACATGCCTTTCATTGACAATAAAAACAAATATTACACTATATTGGGTTTATATAATAGACGAATTCGTATTGTTGATGATGCATCGACAGATGAAAAACATTTTATATCCATTTAATCTCTTGACTGCCATATTGGAGCAAAAGTGAATTGTTAGTGTATCAATTACATACCACAGTAGTCAGTAAATACACCGGCCTTTAATTTTAGAGGTATGCTCATTTTTGATAATTATAGAAAAAAGCTGCGAGTCCATAGGAGGAAAATCATTTTGAAATTTCAACTGGCAAATCCAAACCTATTTCATAGTTCACAGATATATAGTGGGAAAGTGTTTTGTTAAACTGAAGTAGAAACTAGTAAAAATTTCGTTTCGAACTGTGCATAAACCCGGAAAACCTCGCCTATTTCTAAGCCATATTAGACTCTTCATTAAAATACACTAACCATATAATCTGTGTACATCAGTACATCATGTTTAACCCATTTATGCCTAGCGTCTATGAAAAAGGCCTTGGCAAACAGCGTACACCCAGATGAGACGCCGCATGATGCGGCGTCTCATCAGGGTCTGCGCTGTTTGCTTAAAGAAATGTCTGTAAGAAATATTCTAAATATAGAAATAAATATACTAGACATTCCTAATTTTGGAAATAAATTGATCCAATTTAGAAGGATGGGAGAGTCCACTAGGCATAAATGGGTTAATCATGTTGTGCACTTGCTTATTGTTCTGCAGTGTACTTAGAATAATAACGTTATCAGTGTAATCACATGTACTTTCCTGAAATGAGGATTACTTATAAATGCCATCTCGTCTCGAAGTTTTTGGTGATCGCCATAAGCTGAAATAAATAGGGTTGTGCTAATGTACATGTCAATTTATACAAGGAAAACAGCAACTTATGCCTAAAAAAATATATATAGTATTGCCTTGTTAATGAGTAATCGTTAATCGGAATCGATAAAGATACGTTTTAAAGAAGCATTCGCAACGCTATAACGATTATTTGTAAAAATAATGAACGTGTGTTTCTATTTTAACGTATTTAAAAAGCTGCTGAATTATAATACCTGCTGGAACCATTATTCACAAGGTAATTCACAATTTTATACTTAATTAGTTCCAACATTTTAATGAAATAAATTTTCAAATTCAAATATTAATATATGTGAACAACTATTTGTACATGACTTCTGAATGACCGGCCTCTCCCACTTTGAGATTATATTTCGATCATCAAGTGCCCAGCTAACCTACATACATTATTGCATGTACATTGAACAAGTTCCCAGCTAACCTACAGACATTATTGCATGTACACCAGCTAACCTACAGACATTATTGCATGTACACCGGCTAACCTACAGACATTATTGCATGTACACCGGCTAACCTACAGACATTATTGCATGTACACCGGCTAACCTACAGACATTATTGCATGTACACCGGCTAACCTACAGACATTATTGCATGTACACCGGCTAACCTACAGACATTATTGCATGTACACCGGCTAACCTACAGACATTATTGCATGTACACCGGCTATTGACCTACAGACATTATTGCATGTACACCGGCTAACCTACAGACATTATTGCATGTACACCGGCTAACCTACAGACATTATTGCATGTACACCGGCTAACCTACAGACATTATTGCATGTACACCGGCTAACCTACAGACATTATTGCATGTACATTGAACAAGTGCCCAGCTAGCCTACAGACATTATTGCATGTACATTGAACAAGTGCCCAGCTAACCTACAGACATTATTGCATGTACATTGAACAAGTGCCCAGCTAACCTACAGACATTATTGCATGTACACCGGCTAACCTACAGACATTATTGCATGTACACCAGCTAACCTACAGACATTATTGCATGTACACCAGCTAACCTACAGACATTATTGCATGTACACCGGCTAACCTACAGACATTATTGCATGTACACCAGCTAACCTACAGACATTATTGCATGTACACCGGCTAACCTACAGACATTATTGCATGTACACCAGCTAACCTACAGACATTATTGCATGTACATTGAAAAACATCGATTTTGATTGTAGTGATTACTTAGCGTAGCCAAACAAAAACGTAAGTAAATGTACATGTTTTTCTTGGTCAACCTTGATTCTGGGATAGTTTAAGGAAAAAAAATTGAAAAAAGTTAGTAGATATATATTTCTCACCATTTATGAATACAATATCGAATAAAATTACCAATGTGTGTTCTTCCGGGATTAAGACCCATTTGCAAAAGACGCGGATAATTTCCTGTACAAAATTACGTTAAGGAAAATATGGGTACGGTTAACTGCAATGTTATCGAAATATTTATTTAAATACATATTGTGGATTTTGGGATGAGGCAATACGTCATGAAAATAAGTTTAAAATTGACAAAAAAAATCATAATACATCAAGGTGCACCTTGACAAAAATTCCCGTCCATTACGTCGTTGAAATAGATCTAAAATCGTTATGACTGTAACACGTTCATGCATTATACTACGGAATCCGAATAGTGCCAAGTTGAGTGTCGACACACGACATTCTCGCGACATTATCACGACGCTTTCTCGACGCGCGACATATCAGTCGACAGTCAATATTTGAGTGTCGCATATCGCGCTGGGTTTTAAAAAAAAATCGCAGAAAATCTTGACTGTCGACTGATTTGTCGCGCGTCGTATTGAGCGTCGAGAGAATGTCGCGAGAATGTCGTGTGTCGACCTTCGAGCGCGACACTGGACATTCTCGCGACATTCTCTCGACGCACGACAAATCAGTCGACAGTCAATATGATATATCGCGAGAATGTCGCCTGTCGACCTAAAAATCACGCAACATTATCTCGACGCACGACATTCTCTCGACGCTCAATACGATATATCGAGCCAATATCGCGCAATTGTCGCTTGTCGACCTAAAACCCCTAGGTCGACCTCTCGACGCGCGACAAATCAGTCGACAGTCAATATTTGAGTGTCGCATATCGCGCCGGGTTTTAGAAAAAAAAATTCGCAGAAAATCTTGACTGTCGACTGATTTATCGCGCGTCGTATTGAGCGTCGAGAGAATGTCGCGAGAATGTCGTGTGTCGACCTTCGAGCGCGACACTCGACATTCTCGCGACATTCTCTCGACGCACGACAAATCAGTCGATAGTCAATATGATATATGGCGAGAATGTCGCCTGTCGACCTAAAAATCACGCGACATTCTCTCGACGCACGACATTTTCTCGACGCTCAATACGATATATCGAGCCAATATCGCGCAATTGTCGCTTGTCGACCTAAAAACCCCTAGGTCGACCTCTCGACGCGCGACAAATCAGTCGACAGTCAATATTTGAGTGTCGCATATCGCGCCGGGTTTTAGAAAAAAAAATTCGCAGAAAATCTTGACTGACGACTGATTTGTCGCGCGTCGTATTGAGCGTCGAGAGAATGTCGCGAGAATGTCGTGTGTCGATCTTCGAGCGCGACACTCGACATTCTCGCGACATTCTCTCGACGCATGACAAATAAGTCGACAGTCAAAATGATATATCGCGAGAATGTCGCCTGTCGACCTAAAAACCCCTAGGTCGACACACGACATTCTCGCGACGCTCTCTAGACGCGCGATAATTATGTGATTCTCAATACTGTAAGCCGAGCGGTATCGATGATGTTGCATTTTATTTATTCAGAACTCAAACGCATTAAAAAGAAGTCAGGATGGTTTCTGTAACTATTTATTTATTAGGGCAGAAGCTTAACGTTTGCCATATAAACAGTACTATGAGTGGTTAATTAAACAACAAGTATGATATTAACTATTTGAACAGCAGTTCAGATTAAATAAAGCGATGAAATCAGTCGTCACTCTTTATAGTTATTCTAAATAGTATTTAATGCAGATGCAAAATGTCAGTTAGAACTAGTCAGAACTATGACGTACAGATGTAGATTAAACGTAGGTAAGTGAGTCGTATATGTTAGTGTTTACCTTTGTTGGCTTTTGACATCTTAAATGGGTTGTTAAGTAATGAGCGACTATTCTGGGTCAAGTCACTACTGACTAGTGAGTTACGACTGACTTCATCATCAACCACAGCTCTATTTATAAGCAGTTGCTGAGGCTGGGCGTTGCTGGCGACCAATCAGAGCCAGACTTTCATGAAAGTATTTAACTATGTAAAACGGTTTAAGCAACATTAACAACATTTGCATTAACAGCATTGCAAGTCTAACAAGAAAGCATTACATCAATAAAAAGCTCAGAAAATATTATGTATAACTATACAATGCTTTCATTACATTTCTCAATCATAATAATAATATTTCATCTAACACATAGTGAAAGCAATGCGAAAGCATTGCGCGAAAATACTTGAAATAGTTCCCCACCAGCATTAATATCTGACAGGACTACTAACTGTATAAGTAACATTGTAACAATAAAACAGTTAACAGGTCATAATACTACACATAAACATTGGGAAAACACATTTCTTCGATAAGATATAACTTATTCGCGTAGAATTAACTTGCTATGTCATAACCTTCGACATTGCAAATGGCGGACATTTTGGAACATTTAACCCGCGTTCGATTCAATGCTGGCGATTCAAATTACAAGTAATGGATATTCAATAATGGAGAAAGCATTAACTGGATTTAACAAACATTTGATAATGGTTGTCAAACCAGATAACAACAATGAAAATTTGGATTATTAAAGTTAAACAGGTAAGGCATTCTTAAGTGTACATATTTCGGACGTGTATAGTATTCGGATACAGGGTATTACACTTCCCCCACCTTAAAGACATAAACTTCTCCTGAAGTTTGAAGTAAAAATTTAAACTTACAGATATATACAAATTTGAAATGAAAGAATAACAATTACTGAACAATTAACACATTAATAACAATGCATAAATAACACTACATTTCTGTTTCAGGTACAATCAAGTCTTCTCAGTGCTTTGATTTCAGACACAGTTTATGAAGCTCACCCTAGTTTGCAGACTCAAGAACAATTATGCAAGAACTAGTATCACGTAAATGTATTTGTTTTGCCCAATTAAAGGTTACGTTCTTTAACAAAAAAAAAAAAGTCAATAAAAGTTATTTATTGAAAACAGAATATCTCAAAATATTATTTTAAAACACTTAATTACACATAAACATTTAATCAATTACCATACTTACAATATAGTATGAGCTCATACTTTAAACTCACACACAATAATGTCTATGCAAATAATTAATCAATTTTGAAATGTCAGTTCGCGAGACATCAGCAAACTGGCACATGGCATCAGAGATCACAGGCAGGATTGGAACGAAACGTCAGAAGGCAGGAACAGAGCATCAGGACAGCAACAGGGCATCAGGGTCTTTGGCAGGGCGTCGGTTAACTGTCAGGGCAGCAAGGCAACAGGACATCGAAATCAGGGCAGCAAGGTAGCAGGACATCAAAATCAGGGCAGCAAGGTAACAGGACATCGGAATCAGGGCAGCAAGGTAACATAATGGTTTTATTCAGACGTTAGCCTCAATGGGACGGCAGCAAACTTCACCATGTCCACAGGACTTAAAGGTTGAAGACATTCAAGAAACTGCTTCTGGAATTCCTTTGGGAAGGTACTTATCCCAAGAGCAATGTCCCGAACTGTTTTGAAGTTGAAGAAAATCATTTGTGTGTCCTTGTTTGGAGGAATCATGGCTCCAGTCAGTGAAAGATAGCTGTATTTATACAAAAGGACTTGGCGCTGGATCGGGTGAATTCCGCTTGCCATTTCCAGCGCACCAGCAGCATACTCAGTGAGGACACCCTTTTCTTCTGGTGAAAATGATGTCCAATTCTTTGGTGGCCACGATAGACAGGGGGTCAGATGAATGCTTTCATCAGGGACCAGACTCCATTCTCTGGGTGCTGGAGGGAGGACTGGCATATTTCCAGTAGACAAGAGGCTTCGAGCCATTTGTTGCAGGTCGTTATTTTTAGGAGTGGGGATGTAGATGGGGGCTGAAGGAGAGGAAGGAACAGTTGGTGGTGCGAAGCGGACTCTTGCTTGTACGGGCCTGAAGGATGTCATCGTTGTAGGATGATAACTTGGCGTTGCACATGACGATGGGACGTAGAGTAAGGGAGTACTGCAGTCTGGAGGTGGTCTGTAAAACAACGGAGATACTTGGGGAATGGTCGCAGCAGCAGTTGTACTGGAGTCTGTTGTAGTTGTGTGAGTGCTGGAGGCTGCATGGACATTTGTTGAAGGGGTAGTATTCTCAAGGTCGATTGGTGAAGGAGATCCTAGAGAACAAGGTGATGGTGTTTTCAGATCATGCAAGGATGATGTTGATGATTGACTACGATCTGAAACAGGTGAGACAGGTTGCGGAATAGGGGTGATGGATGGGGTCTTCGATGGATGTGTAGGTGGGTGAGAAGGCGGCAGTGGACTGGCACAAATCTTCTTGGCTATGTGGGTTGTATGGATTGGGAGGGACCCCTTCAATGTGTAGGGCATCTGACGGACTGTGGTTAGATCATTTGCGTCGATGGCAAGCAGTTTGGAGATGTGTTTCCGTGCTTCGTCATCAGGACACAATTCAAACTTTGCAGCAGGTGGGGCGATAAACATTTCTACGGTTGTAGCGGAGAGGGTCACAATTCTCCCTATCACCTCGGGTCTACTACGAGCCTGCTGAAGCAGCCTGACCTGATAGAGGTGGGTTTCCGATGAAACGAAAATCTTGACGGCCCCATTCGAAATGTCGATAGATTTCAAGATGAGGGGGAAGGACAGTGGTAAAGTGGCGGACGAAGGAGTCTTGGAGTGGTCAGTGGTTTTCTGAGATGAAGAGGCGATCACTGATGATGATGAAATCTGGGGATTGGTGGAGGTGGACTTGGCAAGCTGCCAACCTGTCATCCAATGTGAGGCCCCAGGGGTGCGACCAGTGCACCACTGGGCAACACTCTTCATGGCGAACTGGGCTTCTAGGGACGTGAATACAGACACAGCAACAAAAAGTTCCATGTACTGTGCTGGCACCTTGGAGAAGTAGAAACAGTTGGCTGCTGTCAGGGTTCGTGGGGGCAAGGAGTGGTAGACTTCAAGATGCTGATGTTGGGTATGCATGCTGAGATCCGCGGGATAACGGAAGAGATGCTCAGCCTTAATGCACCATGGACACAGCAATTCGCAGGACTGGTGCGCTTTGATGGTGTGGTGCACCACATCCCGGTGACAAGTAAATATTTCGTAGCAGTAACTACATTTGTGGATGGTCTTGCCTGCAATATACAAAACATTCAAGGTTTCTAATATGGTGTTGCCTGTAGTGTGATATATGATACCAACATAACATTGTTATATATTTATATGTAAATAATAGACTACCAAATTTTAATCCTAAATTGTTTGTATTAAACAAAAACAACTGAATCCATCGCCATTAAATATGAATGCTGTTATGTACAACTATCCCTGTTTTAAAAGCTTTCCTAGCTTTATTGTATCCATCCAGAGGACTCTTTCCTTTTAATAAAAAAAATCTGTTCTTAAACCCTAGATCTTGTATTAACATTGTTTTCTATCTATTGTTGATTCCAGGAAATAAAACGCATTGCGGACCTCACGTCTACGCAATCTCATTGCAAAAATGAAAAGCCTCGTACAAAACTTAAGACAAATCTCCTGTGGTTGATCAGGCCACTGAATTGTCGTCCGGACTATCAGGTAACTTTACACAAGCATAAAAAATTATTCTCCTACAGGAATCAACAACACACAATATTCAATGAAAATACATTAGAGTTTAGATCGACTCATCTCTAACAACTTTAAAGAGTTCCTGGATATAAGGATATGTTGTATGCATCTATGATGAACATCAGTCATTTGTAAACATGGATTATGGATTAAAAAAAAATATTGTGGTTTAAAACTGTTAAAGAGGCCTGATTGTGCTAATAAATAATATTATAATAATTCTTGGTTGTCATGTGAACATCTATTGTGTTTTTCTTTGGTCAATTAACCAACTTGGTAGGTTTGTGCACTTGTATGTGAATTGACTTAATTGGTCCGCTGGCAGAAGACTTGATTAGATAAACGAGGTCATCTATCCTTTTGACTATCATGTATGGGCCCTTCCAATTAGCTCCCAGTTTAGTACAGACTCCAGGTTTCCGAGAGGTGTCATGAACCCATACAGCATCACCTGTTTTGAAAGCTCTACTCTTGGCTGTAAGGTCATAATGGCGTTTCCGATACTCTTGTTTCTGTTTCAGGCTGACCCGAGCAAGCGAGTGGATTTCTTCAAGCTGCTCACGAAGCTCTTTCACGTAGTCATCTGTGGCCTCCAAGTCAGTGTTGCCCGAGTCTTGCGGTGGAAGACCGATGAATGCCTGAACAGGTAATACGACATCCCTTCCATAAACCATTTTGTTTGGGGTTTGACCAGTTGTTTTATGGGTACTTGATCTGTAAGCCATCATAACTTGAGGCAAATACTCATCCCATAGTTTTTGATTTGTTTGACAATACATGCTAAGCATGGTCCCTAGTGTGCGATTGAATCTTTCCACTGAAGCATTTGACTGTGGATGCATAGGAGTTGAAAAAGTGTGATGCATTTGAAGTAACTTGCACATTTCTGCAAATAATTTGGACACAAAGTTTGTGCCTCTGTCTGTGTGAATTTGTAATGGGACACCAAATCTGCTGACATAATTATTCACAAACGTTTTTGCTACTGTTTCAGCAAGCTGATCCGGGATGGCTATGGCCTCTGTCCAATGAGTGAACAAATCAGAGATCACTAGAACATACGTGTTGCCTTTTTCGCTGCGAGGCAGAGGACCTAGAATGTCAAGAGCGACTCTTTCTAGAGGGGCGAGGACAGGCTGAGAACCAAGTGGAGCCTTCTTTGGCTTAGGTGGTTTTCGGGCGCCACAGCTGTGACATTGACTGCAATATTTTTCCACATCGGTAGTCATACCAGGCCAATAAAAAGTCTGGCGGAGTTTATCAAGCATCTTGTCAGTACCCAAATGTGCTGAGGAAAGAATGTCGTGCATGTACCTCATCAACTCCTGGCGCCTTATTGCAGGTACAATGACCTGGCGTGAAGATTTGTTCTTCTCAAACCAAGAACGCATTAGACATCCATCAGTGATAGAAAGCCGGTCCCACATTCGCCAGAGACTTTTGACACACTCACTCTGAGTTGAGATTTGTTGCCAAGAAGGGCGGATAGATGACCTTTCTAGTGACTGTATTATGAAGAGCAGCGAAGGATCTAACTTTTGTTGTGAATTGATATCACCCAAGGACCACTGTTGAACTGGGTAGGATGTCTGTTTGAAGACAATCAATGGATCATTCTGACTTCTTGTGATCATTCGTACAGTGTCAGTGTTAACCACTGGAGATGTTTCTTCTCCACATGGAGTGTCGTCATTTATCAAGTTTTCATGTGTGAAAGTCTCCGTGATCCCTTGTTGTTTGGCACACCTACTGCATGGAGCTCGTGACAAGGCATCTGCATTCCTATGTTGTGTCCCGGGCCGATGTACAACAGTGAAATCGTATGTTCCCAAGATCTGTAACCATCTGGCGATCTGACCTGTTGGCTGTTTTAGGTTGCGCATCCAAGACACAGCTGCATTGTCAGTCCTTACAAGAACAGACTGCCCATAGAGAAAATGATGAAAGGCGTTGAAGGCGTTTAATACAGCGAGAAGTTCTTTTCGAGTCACACAGTACTGTTGCTCATGTATGTTGAGGCTTTTGCTGTGATAGGCAATCACAACCTCCTTGTCATTTTGCAGTTGTGACAAGACAGCACCCGTTGCAAAGTCGCTTGCGTCAGTGTCGAGGACAAACGGGGCGTCATGGACTGGATATCCGAGAATGGGTGATGTCGTCAGTGAGGTTTTGAGGTGCTGAAAAGCACGCTCGCATTCCTCAGTCCAATGAAAAGCAGTACCCTTGTCAGATATCTTATGCAGAGGCCTTGCAATTTGTGCAAAACCAGACACAAATCGACGGTAGTATGAGCATAGTCCAAGAAAAGATTTGACCTCCTTGACATTTCTTGGAGTTGACCAATCTCTCACAGCTGATATCTTTGCTGGATCGGTGGCAACACCTTCTTCCGAACTAAGTGCCCAAGAAATTTAACTTGCTTCTGAAAAAAGATACATTTTGAGGGTTTACATTTCAAGCCTGCATTTTTGAGCCGTTGAAAGATTTTTTCCAGTCGCTCAAGGCCCTGATGGACTGACTTGGATGGGACAATGATATCGTCCATATACAATAAGCATTCAACCCATTGCAAACCCCTCAGAACATTTTCCATGAGGCGCTCAAAAGTAGCCGGGGCATTTACCAGACCAAACGACATTAATGTAAATTGATACAATCCCATTGTGGTTGTGAAAGCAGTTTTCTCTTTATCTTTCTCATCCATAGCCACCTGCCAATATCCTGAGTTAAGATCTAATGAGGAGAAGAAACGAGAACCAGAGAGGGCATCAATGCAGTCGTCAACACGAGGTAGAGGATAGGCATCCTTTATGGTGACTTCATTGAGTTTGCGATAGTCAACACAGAACCTACAACTGCCATCTTTCTTTGTGACCAATACGATAGGCGATGCCCATGGGCTAGAGGATTGTTCAATGACGCCTCTGTCAAGCATTGTCTCAATTTCTTGTTTTTCTATGGCCCTCTTGCCAAAAGGAAGACGCCTAGGTGGTTGTCTGATTGGGACGGCATCACCTGTGTTAATTCTATGCTTGACCAGATTAGTGAGGCCAATATCCTCTGATGACTGAGAAAATACGTTTTGATATTTACACAGAAGATCAACAAATTCGGATTTTTCCTGATCATTTAAGTGCTGAGAGCTCCTCTCATAGAGGTCAACAAGATGGTCTGGCAAAAATTCTTCATTATGTTGTTCTTGGACACAGGCAACCCTCTCAATAGGCTGCATAGGAGGTTCAAAATAAGACTCACATGTCCCCAGGTTTGTATTTTTATACAGTCTGACAGATGAATTGCCATAGTTAAATACAGTCATTACTGGATCAGAAGAGATGCTCACAACACCACCCATCAAGCTTATCTCTTTTGTAGCCATCAAATGAAAAGATGGTTCAACCAAACCAAGCTCGGATAAATGCTCTTTTTGTGGAATTTTAATAGGAACCATCATCGTGCTGTTCGCAGGAATCTCAACTGTTTGCTGTAATTCCACTCTACAGATATGCAAAGCCTGACCACCAGTCCACAATGGTACTACATCACCACCCATCATGAGACATGAACGTTTGTAGTTGATGCTATCAACATTAGCCCTCAGAAAATCTTGACCTAATATCCCATCAGCCTCTATGTCACAGACCACAAATGACACATCAAAACACTCGTTTCCTATAGGAACTAATAGATCAACATTTCCAACAACTCTCATGGCCTCACCGTTTACTGTCTTAAGCACGTTTAATTGGGGACGGACGTGAAAAATGTTCTTAGGATCAAATTTCTTTAAGCTTTTCTCAGACAAGAGAGAAGTTGTAGCACCACAATCTATTAAACAGTTGATTTCCACCGACCCAACATGAGTCGTCAGGTAAAATCCGTTGTCAAGTTTGTTGAATTGAGATCCCGATCTTGCAGTGTGCACATTATCGGAAGGAATATTATCTTTAGGCCGTCGAAATGACTTCGTCGACTCCTGGCCCGTGGAGCCGACGGCAACTAGTTTTCCTGGTCGTTGGGAGTGGCATTCCTTGTGTAAGTGTGGGTATCAATGGTGTTGGTGCTCGGGACGTTGGAGTCTTGTCGGTCTTCATTGCGCGAACGATTTGCATGTAGCAGTCGCTCATTCACGTATTCTTGTGGCGGTTGGGCATTCTGTTGCCGTCCGTGTTGATGAACATGCGGATATGGACCCCCGTAGTGCGATCGGTTGGTGTTATATGACATGTTCATATGATTGTTCTGCGGTCTAGACTGCGGCTGTGGTCGACCAGATGGGTGTCTAAAATGTGGGCTTTGGCGTCTTGTGTGATTCATGTTTTGTGGGCACGATTTCCAGAAGTGTTCAGTAGAATTGCACCCATAACACTTCTTTGGTACTGATTGTGGAGAGTTGCGGGACTCGAGGTTGCTAAGTCTATCGGTTATTTGTTTTAACGCCGATTCGACACTAGTGTCAACATTGCATGCCCTAATATTAGTTGTTGACGTTCCGAGGATGGACTCGTAGCGCTCAATGACGGCTACGGCCTCAATTATGTTAGTGCAGTTACGGTCAATGCATCTGCATTTCATGTCATTGGGGATCAGCTTGTACAGTTGGTGTAACGCTAACTGCTCTTGTGAGCGGTGATCAAATTCACTGTATGCTTTTTGTGCGAGCTGACGTATATCATGTGCTAGCGACGAAATGCTCTCGTCCTTCACACGCCTGCGTTCCTCGAATTTTGTTAACCACATATATTGATGTTTTCCTGCGGTGCCAAATCTATTGTTAAGTCGTGAAGACAATATGCGGTAATCGCGGCGTTCCTGTTCTGGGAGAGACATGTAATACGTTCTGGCAGTGCCACGTAAACTGGAGGAAAGCATCAACACTTTAGTTCGCATGTCCCACCCACTCAATTCAGCGCAGTCCTCAAAGTGTGACACGTAAGACTCAAAGGGGCCAGAGCCTTCGTAAGTGTCTGGTTTAACGTGCATGTGGTGTGGTGATGACATGTAGGCGTGTGGAACATTGTCGCCGTGCCCAAATCGTCTATCATTTTGATATGTGACGGGAGTGTCTCTGGTATAGGGGGCGTTCTGTTGTGCTGCGTGCCTGTTGTTATTTGACGCGTCGCGGGTCTCTACACTTCCGGTATACGGAGTGCTTTCATGCACGATGCCCGTGATTATTGGTTGATCACCCCTGCATTCACGTCGAAATATCGGTCTACATTCATTAATATCATTTTCCCTTAGTAAAGACTCCTCGTGTGCGGACCCATGTGTGCGTTGAATATCAAAAGACATATCGGGATCTGGCGAAGAGGCCATGATAAAAAATTGTATTGTGTCTTGAGAGACCAGAAGGTTATTAATCTTATTGTCAATAAACTATTATTTAATTACTGTTGTTCACTTATTATATGACAGTAAAAAAAAATGCAAGGTGTGAGCCGTGGACAGATGCTAAAAATCTATCCGTATCCCACTTCTGACACCAAAATTGTAAGCCGAGCGGTATCGATGATGTTGCATTTTATTTATTCAGAACTCAAACGCATTAAAAAGAAGTCAGGATGGTTTCTGTAACTATTTATTTATTAGGGCAGAAGCTTAACGTTTGCCATATAAACAGTACTATGAGTGGTTAATTAAACAACAAGTATGATATTAACTATTTGAACAGCAGTTCAGATTAAATAAAGCGATGAAATCAGTCGTCACTCTTTATAGTTATTCTAAATAGTATTTAATGCAGATGCAAAATGTCAGTTAGAACTAGTCAGAACTATGACGTACAGATGTAGATTAAACGTAGGTAAGTGAGTCGTATATGTTAGTGTTTACCTTTGTTGGCTTTTGACATCTTAAATGGGTTGTTAAGTAATGAGCGACTATTCTGGGTCAAGTCACTACTGACTAGTGAGTTACGACTGACTTCATCATTAACCACAGCTCTATTTATAAGCAGTTGCTGAGGCTGGGCGTTGCTGGCGACCAATCAGAGCCAGACTTTCATGAAAGTATTTAACTATGTAAAACGGTTTAAGCAACATTAACAACATTTGCATTAACAGCATTGCAAGTCTAACAAGAAAGCATTACATCAATAAAAAGCTCAGAAAATATTATGCATAACTATACAATGCTTTCATTACATTTCTCAATCATAATAATAATATTTCATCTAACACATAGTGAAAGCAATGCGAAAGCATTGCGCGAAAATACTTGAAATAGTTCCCCACCAGCATTAATATCTGACAGGACTACTAACTGTATAAGTAACATTGTAACAATAAAACAGTTAACAGGTCATAATACTACACATAAACATTGGGAAAACACATTTCTTCGATAAGATATAACTTATTCGCGTAGAATTAACTTGCTATGTCATAACCTTCGACATTGCAAATGGCGGACATTTTGGAACATTTAACCCGCGTTCGATTCAATGCTGGCGATTCAAATTACAAGTAATGGATATTCAATAATGGAGAAAGCATTAACTGGATTTAACAAACATTTGATAATGGTTGTCAAACCAGATAACAACAAGGAAAATTTGGATTATTAAAGTTAAACAGGTAAGGCATTCTTAAGTGTACATATTTCGGACGTGTATAGTATTCGGATACAGGGTATTACAATACAATATATCGAGCCAATATCGCGCAATTGTCGCTTGTCCCGGTGTGGGAGTAATTTTTTCATCTGCAAGCAAGGTGTTATAGTAAATTGTTAAGCTTAAGTAAAAATAGCGGCATCTAGTAGCAGCAATAACAGCAGCAGCAACAGAAGCAGCAGTAGCAGCAGTAGCAGCAGTAGCAGCAGTAGCAGCAGTAGCAGCAGTAGCAGCAGTAGCAGAAGAAAACAGTATGAGTAGTAGTTGTTGAAGTAGTTGTAGTAGCTGCAGTAGAAGCAGTAGCAGCAGCAGCAGCAGCAGAAGCAGTATCAGCAGTAGCGGCAGTAGCAGCAGCAGTAGCAGTATTAGTAGTTGTAATAGTAGTATTAGAAGCTGCAGTAGAAGCAGAAGCAGCAAAAGCAGCAGCACCAGTAGCAGCAGCATCAGTAGCAGCAGCAGCATTAGCAGTAGTAGTAGTTGTTGTATTAGTAGTAGTAGCTCCAGCAGAAGCAGTAGCATCATTAGCAGCAGCATCAGTATCAGCAGCAGGAGTAGCAGCATCAGCAGTAGCTGCAGCAGCAGTTGCAGCAGCAGCAGTAGCAGCAGTAGCAGAAACAGCAGAAGCAGCAGTAGCAGCAGTAGCAGCAGTAGCAGCAGTAGCAGGAGTAGCAGTAGTAACAGTATTATTAGTTGTTGTAGTAGAAGTAGTAGTAGCTGCAGTAGAAGCAGTAACAGCAGCATCAGTAGCAACAGTAGAAGCAGTAGCGGTATCAGCAGTAGCGGCAGTAGAAGCAGCAGTAGCAGTATTAGTAGTTGTAGTAGTAGTAGTAGTAGCTGCAGTAGAAGCAGAATCATCAGTAGCAGCAGCATCAGTAGCAGCAGCATCAGTAGCAGCAGCATCAGTAGCAGCAGCAGCAGTAGCAGCAGTAGTACCAGTAGCAGCAGTAGCAGGAGTAGCAGTAATAGCAGTAGCAGCAGAAGTAGCAGCAGTAGTAGTAGTAGTAGTAGTAGTAGTAGTAGTAGTAGCAGTAGCGGTAGTGGTAGTGAGACAGGTAGTAATGGAAGTGGTAGTGGGACTGGTGGTAGTGGTAGTAGTAGTTGTAGTAGTAGCAGTATCAGGAGTAGTAATAGTAGCAGTTGCAGTGTAGTAGCAGTTGCAGCAACACCAACAGTAGCAGTAGTAGTAGTTGTTGTAGTAGTAGTAGTAGCTGCAGTAGAAGCAGAAGCAGCAGTAGCAGCAGCATCAGTAGCAGCAGCATCAGTAGCAGAAGCAGCAGTAGCAGTAGTAGTAGTTGTTGTAGTAGTAGTAGAAGTAGCTGCAGTAGAAGCAGTAGTAGCAGTTTCAGCAGTAGCAGCAGCAGTAGCAGTATTAGTAGTTGTAGTAGTAGTAGTAGTAGCTGCAGTAGAAGCAGAAGATGCAGTAGCAGCAGCATCAGTAGCAGCCGCGTCAGTAGCAGCAGCAGCAGTAGCAGTAGCAGTAGTAGTAGTAGTAGTAGTAGTAGTAGTAGTAGTAGTGGTAGTGGTAGTGAGACTGGTAGAAGTGGTAGTGGTAGTGGGACTGGTGGTAGTGGTAGTAGTAGTTGTAGTAGTAGCAGGATCAGGAGTAGTAATAGTAGCAGTAGCAGTGTAGTAGCAGTTGCAGCACCACCAACAGTAGCAGTAGTAGTAGTTGTTGTAGTAGTAGTAGTAGCTGCAGAAGAAGCAGTAGCAGCAGCAGCAGCAGTAGCAGTATCAGCAGTAGCGGCAGTAGCAGCAGCAGTAACAGTATTAGTAGTTGTTGTAGTAGTAGTAGTTGCTGCAGTAGAAGTTGAAGCAGCAGTAGCAGCAGCATCAGTAGCAGCAGCATCAGTAGCAGCAGCAGCAGTAGCAGCAGCGGCAGTAGCAATAGTAGTAGTTGTTGTAGAAGTAGTAGTAGCTGCAGTAGAAGCAGTAGCAACATTAGCAGCAGCATCAGTATCAGCAGCAAGAGAAGCAGCAGCAGCAGCAGTAGCAGCAGTAGCAGCAGCAGCAGTAGCAGCAACAGCAGTAGCAACAGTAGCAGCAGTAGCAGCAGTAGCAGGAGTAGCAGTAGTAACAGTATTAGTAGTTGTTGTAGTTGTAGTAGAAGTAGCTGCAGTAGAAGAAGTAACAGCAGCATCAGTAGCAACAGTAGCAGCACTAGAAGCAGCATCAGCAGTAGCAGCAGCAGCAATAGCAGCAGTAGTAGAAGTAGCAGCTGTAGCAGGAGTAACAGCAGTAGCAGCAGTAGCAGGAGTAGCAGTAGAAGTAGTAGTAGTAGTAGTAGTAGTAGTAGCAATAGTAGTAGAAGAAGTAGTAGTAGTAGTAGTAGTAGTAGTAGTAGTAGTAGTAGTAGTAGTAGTAGTAGTAGTAGTAGTAGTAGTAGGAGTAGTAGTAGTAGTAGCGGTAGTGGTAGTGAGACTGGTAGTAGTGGTAGTGGTAGTGGGACTGGTGGTAGTGGTAGTAGTAGTTGTAGTAGTAGCAGTATCAGGAGTAGTTATAGTAGCAGTAGCAGTGTAGTAGCAGTACCAGCACCACCATCAGTAGCGGTAGTACTAGTTGTTGTATTAGTATTAGTAGATAGCAGTATAAGTGGTAGTAGTAGTAGTAGTGATAGTAGTAGCGGTAGTGGTAGTGAGACTGGTAGTAGTGGTAGTGGTAGTGAGACTGGTAGTAGTGGTAGTGGGACTGGAAGTAGTCGTAGTAGTATTTGTAATAGTAGTAGTAGTAGAAGTAATAGTAGCAGTAGCAGTAGCAGCAGCAGTAGCAGCAGCAGCAGCAGTAGCAGCTGTAGCAGCAGCTGCAGCAATATTAGTAGTTGTTGTAGTAGTAGTAATAGCTGCAGTAGAAGCAGTAACAGCAGCATCAGTAGCAGCAATAGCATCATCATCAGCAGCAGCAGCAGTAGCAGCAGTAGCAGCAGCAGCAGTAGCAGTAGCAGCAGTAGCAGCAGTAGCAGCAGCAGCAGTAGCAGCAGCAGCAGTAGCAGAAGCAGCAGTAGCAGCAGTAGTAGTATTAGTAGTAGCAGTTGTAGTAGTAGTAGTAGCAGCAGCAGTAGCAGCAGTAGCAGCAGTAGCAAATAACTGCATAAACATTGCATGCTATGCATTTTCCAGATTTTTCATCAAGAGTCAATAACATGAACTGGAATTGTTACCTCTTTTAGGTATTATCTGCCTATGGCAATGTTGAGTGCGAGCTGCACATCATAATAATGATATTGGTTCTTATTCCATGAACAATGAAATCAAAGCACAATGCTCTATAATCTGTAGATTATGTAACTTTTTCAATTGTTTATCAGTCTATTAACAACCATTTATTGTAATAGCCTTACATATAGATGATACAAGTGTTGTTTATTCATAGATAAATAATTGATGGAACTTGGAAATAATTTGATCTGGAAATTTTTTGAAAATTTGGAACCTTGATTCTGAATTTTGTCAAACATAGTATTGTGCCGTGAATATAGGGTATCATGTTTTGCGTTCATTATGTTATGGATTTTGTTGTTCTTCTGGTTTAAAATATATAAATAAATCACATGAAGAAAAGAGAAGCTAGTTGTTAAAATTTTAGTTATTATTATCTAATTATATAACAAAGCAAAACATAGCTGCAAGAATGTTGAGTGGACACATTATTAAAATAAAAGTATCGTTCAACCCAGTACAATAAAATATGCATCATTTAAAATGGACAAATCATAAATTATTACATGTAACTGGGTCATGAATCAAAAGTAAAGAGCATTTAGACGGCTACAATCTAATCAATGCATGCGCCTAAATTGTTTTACCAGATTGCATGTTCAGTCCACACTAATCAGGGAGACACTTTCCGCTTTTGTCGTATTTTTCTATGAGCGAAAATCCAGTTATGACAGAAAGTATCGCACCTGATAAGCCTGTGCGGACTACACAGCCTAATATGGGACAACACTATGTACATGCATTAAAATCTCTTATTACAGAGCGAGCCTCAAGTATTTATTAAATGATTAATTAAGTCTTCTTACATGATTTTTTTAAGAAACACTCAGAAATCTCTCAATAAAACATGATTTATTTGATAGCAGGCGCAGGAAAATTAGTTGAACTTGAAGTAAAATTATTCAGGAAATGTACATGAAGTTCCAAGCTTAACTAAACAGCACTGACATTCCAAGCAATATATCGAATAAATGTCTTGTTACTCGATTGTGTGCACGAAAATCGTCGATATTTTCTGGTAGTCCCATGTAATTTGGTACTGTATGATGTTCTTGTTTTGAGAGAGTATACTCAAAATAGTTAGTATACTGTAATCTTAAATAACCCATCCAAAATAAAGCGCATTCCATCACTTACCGTACCAAACATGCGTATTACAACTTCCGTTTCCAGACTAAAGTGAGCGATCAAAGTCGATCCTAGTTTACAGTAAAGATGGTATAGTTTTACGGCAAACGAAGTTAAACTCCTTGTCTCTATTAAAGATAATAGCATATAAAAAATAAAAAATAAATTAATAAAAAAATATGGGCTTCCATCCTGAGCTTAGAACCAGAAGAAAACATGTGTTTATTGCATGGAATTTCAGCCGAATAAACATCTTAATGTGACTTGAACACTAACACGTGGGTTTTAAATAGCGTGAACCCAAACGACCATACTCGCAACAATCACGCATCAATGACTGAATTTTGACTACTACTCTAGTAGTGCTATTATTACTGCTGCAGCTACTACTACTACAACAACTACTTCTACTGCCAATGCTGGTGGTGCTGGTGCTGCTACTGCAATGCTACTGCTACTATTACTTCTACTACTTCTACTACTAGACTACTAGACTTCTACTGCTACTGCTGCTGCTGCTACTGTTGCTGCTGCTGCTGTTATTGCTGCTACTAGATGCCGCTATTTTTACTTAAGCTGAAAAAGTTACTATAACACCTTGCTTGCAGATGAAAAAATTACTCCCACACCGGTCGACAAGCGACAATTGCGCGATATTGGCTCGATATATCGTATTGAGCGTCGCATGATTGTCGCGCGTCGAGAGAGCGTCGCGAGAATGTCGTGTGTCGACCTAGGTATTTTAGGTCGACAGGCGACATTCTCGCGATATATCATATTGACTGTCGACTGATTTGTCGTGCGTCGAGAGAATGTCGCGAGAATATCGAGTGTCGCGCTCGAAGGTCGACACACGACATTCTCGCGACATTCTCGCGACATTCTCTCGACGCTCAATACGACGCGCGACAAATCAGTCGTCAGTCAAGATTTTCTGCGATTTTTTTTCTAAAACCCAGCGTGATATGCGACACTCAAATATTGACTGTCGACTGATTTGTCGCGCGTCAAGAGCGTCGAGAGAATGTCGTATGTCGACCTCGGTATACAGCGGTATCATCTAACACAACATTTAATAGTTTTGATTGAAGTACATACCATTGATAATACTGTAACACAATACAATTACCAGTCTGGTTTTAGTGTTTTATTGCATCTTTAATGAATTATCCAAGATGAATTGCACTACGTACATATGGTAAAAATTATAAAATAGCGTACAACCGCTTTTAATCAGAATCATAGGCAGCTGTAGAAAGAACAATTCTGAGTGGTTTGCGTGATTCCATTCCCGAAGTCCCCTTGCGTCCTTTTGACGTCATTATAATTAGGACTCACATGATGATTCTGACCTTTAAACAAGTTTAAAAACATGAACGGACAACGCCATGCTTAACTGCCGATAGAATGGATGCGTCTTCGGCGTCGCAGACAAAGTGAGTGTGCCTTTTGAAGTAGATATTTCTAATAAATCGGTTTCTGAGTTGAAAAAGAAAGTTTATACTAGACCTAATGAACATTAGGTGTGTAAAATGTACTTTTGAATAATTAGCCAAAGGCCGCTAAAGTGCATGTGATTACCTTAATTTTAACAGATATAGTCGCCTTTCGCAGCTTATCTGTCATAATCAGAAGTATAAATCTACAGATGTAGTTATTTTGTTCTTTGTATGCCTAGCGTCTAGAAAAAAGGCATTGGCAAACAGCGAAGACCCCTGATGAGACGCCGCATGATGCGGCGTCTCATCAGGGTCTGCGCTGTTTGCTTATAGGACTTTCCGTAAGAAAGATTTTAAATATAGAAATACATATACTAGACATCCCTAATTTTGGAAATAAATTGATCCAATTTAGAAGGGTGGCATAAATGGGTTAATGAAATATCAATACGTGCCTGAAAATAAGCGACCTGAGCATATTTGCTGGTTCGCCAACTGTATATTGTATTACATTCATTATGGATACTAAGAATTTGAGCCAAAGATATCTTTTCAAATGATATTATTTGTAATTTTAGAGCATAACTCTTTGATTAGTCAATGAAACAGACACCAACATGTATGATGTTAAAAAAATAGCATGTATTATTGGCAACAAAAGTCAAAACATGTTATTGTCTCTTGAAGTTGAATTTCTCGCAGTTACATGACGAGACATACCTTACCAGATTTTATGAAACTTTTGAACTATTACAGTTACAGTAAAAACACACTAAAAAACGTTGTATGAACAATAATTTGAGTTGAATCATGATGTTAATCATACATAACATCTTGAATGAACTTGTTTTAAAATGAAAGTCTTATATTTTTGTAAGTTCCTTAATCCTATCTTAACAACCCAAAGGTGCAAGTATTCAGTTTCGTAATATACTGCTTGTAAAATGTCAAATAACTCTCTATCAATAAACATCATCTAGTTCCAGTAAGTTCATGAAGCATAACATTGAAAAAAATCACCTTTAATGGTGCATTATGATAAGAATTTGGACCGCTCTGAATTCTTGAAATTAATTATTTACCTTTAAAAATGCAAACTGTTTTTGAGGTCAATATAACGTAAATATAATTGAAATATAATGCTTGATACATTTATGCCTCTTGCATTTATATTATAAATAAATGCTGTCCTTATTATGTTTCTGGTGTTTTCCCCCACTTATACGTTGCGTGCCTTTCAAAAGCGCTTGAAAAAGTGTTGTTTGAGTATTCTAATTAGTTTAGAACATTGCCCTACATAACGGGCTTAATATGGTTACGTTTTATCACATCAACATAAAAATAAGATGTGAAGTTTTTGATATGAGAAAACTGTAAATTTCATTAATTATTTATTTCAAGTCTGTTTCAACCGCACTGGCTATGAAGACTACAACTACATCGTCGATGATTTGGCTAATAGTTAACGTCTTTAACCCATTTATGACTACTGGACTCTTTCATCCTTCACAATTGGATCAATTTATTCCAAAATTATAGATTTCCAGTATATTTATTTTTATATTTAGAATATAACTTACAGATATTCCTTTAAGCAAACAGCGAAGACCCTGATAAGACGCCGCATCATGCGGCGTCTCATCTGTGTCTACGCTGTTTACCATGGCCTTTTTTCTAGACGCTAGGCATAAATGGGTTAACAATGTGGAACTCAAACTGGGTTTGACTGTACCAAACGTATAAGACTAAAAACTTCATGTAATTGTTCAATACTTGTTCTTTTACTTCATCGTGCCTTAAAATATTGTTATTCTGTTGATTTGGTGTATCTTAGCCATTTGATAATTAAATAAAAAATAAAATCGCATTATAGTTTACTTTGATAGCAGGTTAATTTCAAATACGATCCAACGAGTTTAATGTTTATTTTGTCATAATTTCTAAGTTAAGTGATCGGTTTGGTATCCCTGCAAATAGTTCAGCCCCCACCTCTTTGGATTGACCGTTCAAATTTGAAACCAGCTTAAAAAGTAATTTATAGTTTGAAAGCCTTAGCACAGCAAGATTTGTATTTGTATTCCATATAAGAAAATAATTCACATTGTATTAAGAAATAAACGATAAGTAAATAGTTCAAATGAACTTAAATTGTGAAATTAATCCGATCCTTAAATCGATGCGTATACACAATTTCACGTCTCACCGCCAATGAGTAGTATTACTGAAGATGTTTCATTCATGTTCAATTATTTTCAGCAATTCAGTGTCACCTATGATAAAACTTTCAAAACCGGGATCGAAAGTAATCAAAGCGCTGAAGGCACTCAATTTGTTCGCTGTTGTACAATCTTAGACGCAACTCAGTTTTCAAAATTATGTTATAGCTTTTTATATCGCAAGTTTGAAATGATCACAACCCATTCAAATTTATAAAGAGTGTGTCTTAAAACGCAGGTCGAGATGTGTTGGTTTTTTTTTTTCAAATCATCGATACAGCTAATCAGTGTGCACAGGCTAATCTTATTTGACATGCATTAAAACCCAGAGAAGCAGTATAAAAGGGCCACAAACTCACAAAATGTCTACTTTTCAGTTGTACACTGGTGTGTAAACAGCAGAAAACAAAAATGATTATTTTCATAATATTTAAGTTTGTATCTAATATTTTCCAATGAAATTTGGCATACATATACTTTAGTATACAAACAATATTTATGTGTAATTTAGTGGTTGAAAGTTATATAGCTATTGACTTACAGAATAAGTTTTTTGTTGTCTGCTTGAAATTCAAATCTCCCTGTAAATGTTAAGCACCGTCCACTTGAAAGGTTATGAACTTCTCTCAGCCAGTAGCTAGCGAATGACTCAAATCAAGTTAACATGTAAAAACAGATTCAACAGTATGCCAAATGCTGTCTGCTCATACACGTGTTTCTATTTATAAACACTCTAATGTTAGCAGCAAATCACTGGCAGATAAACCCAGCCTACTAGTTAATGTTGGTTAATATTTTACCCGCAAAATCAAGCAAGTGAGATCCGGCTTTTAAGCCCCGTTTTCCCTGAAAGCAGCCAATATGTACAGATTTCAATATGTACTGATTTCAATGATACACACTAGACTGGAGTTGTCTTACTACAAGTTGTTAAATACACTCTATGTACTGTATCAGTGAGAACAGGTAGATGCGGTGATTAAAGCAGATGCTTTTAGCATTATCGTCTGCTAGAGTTATCCACACAGGCAGTCACGGGTTACGGTTCCTGCCGTACCTAATCCCATACTGATCCATACTGATATGCAAAATTGCGTCTGCATTATTTGTGAGCTTCGGTCACAAATAAAAACTGTTGCACTTGATAGCCAGAGCATTCAATGCACTAGAACATTCGTATACATAGCCAGAGCATTCAAAGCACTAGAACATTAGTATACATAGCCAGAGCATTCAAAGCACTAGAACATTCGTATACATAGCCAGAGCATTCAAAGCACTAGAACATTCGTATACATAGCCAGAGCATTCAAAGCACTAGAACATTCGTATACATAGCCAGAGCATTCAAAGCACTAGAACATTCGTATACATAGCCAGAGCATTCAAAGCACTAGAACATTCGTAGACATAGCCAGAGCATTCAAAGCACTAGAACATTCGTATACATAGCCAGAGAATTCAAAGCACTAGAACATTCGTATATATCACCAGGAAATGCAGATAAAGCATGTTTAAAAAAATGTTATTGACATCTTTTGCGGATAATACTAGCTTAAGAATCAGTATTTATCACTTTCTGTAGTCCAACTCGGGTCGAAATTGATCTCTAGGCTTGATTATAATGAAAAAACATAAAATGAACGTTTATTATGCAATAAATTGTAACTTGATATCTAGTCGCAGTTTCTTGTTGACGGCTTTAATGTCTTCGTTGTGTCCATAAGTCACCGGGTTGTCTATGAAATCATTCATCATATTGACCGATCTATTCAAAGACTTAAAGGGACCTTTTCACAGATTTTGGCATGTATTGGCGTTTGTCATTAAATGACTAATATTGTTAAATGTAAACATTGGATCTGAAAAGCTCTAGTATAAAAAAGAATAAACTTCAAGAAAAAAAGTAACCCTCAACTCGACTCGAACAAATGAGCATTTGAGTAAATGTCCATCGCTTAGACCACTTGGCCATCCGTACTCATACTTTAATTGTTGTATTTTATACTTTATATAAGAAATTCTGTAGTGTCACAAAATTTAACGACAACAAGAAAACTCTACAAATTATTCGATCGTTTTGCGTTGCAATAGTTTATAATTTTCAGGCTTTTAAATCGTCAAAAGATGCATATTATGGATATTTTAGAGCATAGTAAATGTTCAATATTACTTTCTACTCACAAATATCATAACTACAACAAACATTCGCAATTTTTGAAATTTTGTCAATTTACCAAAACGTGAAAAGGCCCCTTTAAGAAATAAAAATTAACGATACTGTAATGTAGAAGAAGTACCATCGATTTTTACTGTATAAAAAAATTTGACAAGGTGTTTAATGCTAAGGAAGAAACCAATATGTAACCATTCTTCGAACATAACAAACAAATACATTAAGAAACATAAGTTAGCGCAAATAACATGTTTTTATGTATGTTTAGGTCTAAAAAAACGATCCAATTATATTATATTTCTGAGCTGTGTAATTACAGAGGGCATTTTATAATTGTATTTTTGTTCATTTTTACAAACAACACAACTTTAATTGTGAATTCCATTTCCAATTACATAAAATCATTAAAAAAAATAAAAGTGACCTAGCACGTGATTACAATTGGGTAAATCAATGTGTTGAAATCATGAAAGCTTTTGTTTTGCTAGGTAAAAAACGTTAGCCTGTATAAACGCTTGCAATTCATCATCACAGAACTCCAGCCAATATTTGTTCTTTGGGTTCCTGACTGCTATGATTGTTATGTAATGCATATATCGTTTTCTTACCATTTATCTTAAATAGCTGCCAAAAGATTACATATCACCGAAAATGTAAATTACAATTGAATTAAGAAACGAATTTAAGTCACTGTCAAGAAGAACCCAAAACGGGTGAAATGGAAGACTTGCAATTCTCTTCCATGCAATGTTACGGTTATAATG
Source organism: Dreissena polymorpha (assembly GCF_020536995.1). NCBI lineage: Eukaryota > Metazoa > Mollusca > Bivalvia > Myida > Dreissenidae > Dreissena > Dreissena polymorpha. The sequence goes on along the minus strand of NC_068358.1, from coordinate 143,555,607 downwards.
GTATTGTCATGCCAAATCATTCGCGTCTGGTGATAATAACGTAAGAT